>NC_036843.1:5107345-5333954 GCF_002910315.2 Salvelinus sp. IW2-2015
GCCTTTAAATTGTTTAACTTGGGTCAAACATTTCAGGTAGCCTTCCACCAGCTTCCAACAGTTGGGTGAATTTTGGTCCATGCCTCCTGACAGAGCTGGTGTAACTGAGTCAGGTTTGTAGGCCTCCTTGCTCGCACACGCTTTTTCAGTTCTGCCCACACATTTTTTATAGGATTGAGGTCAGGGCTTTGTGATGGCCACTCCAATACCTTGACTTTGTTGTCCTATAGCCATTTTGCCACAACTTTGGAAGCATGCTTGGGGTCATTGTCCATTTGGAAGACTCATTTCCGACCAAGCTTTAACTTCCTGACTGATGTCTTGAGATGTTACTTCAATCAGTGTCAATTTATTTTTTATTCATTAACTTTTATTTAACCAGGGAGAAAACACGTTGAGACCTAGGTCTCATTTGCAAATGTGCCCTGGGAAAAATACAGAAAACACAATTATACACAATATAAAACACAAAATAAAAAAAATAGCAAATATTATATACACAATAAACAATTAAGCAAAACAAACACATGTATCAATATAAAAAATCCCAAATCTTTCTCCTAAACTGACCCAGAGACAACAACACATCCAGATTAAGGGGAGGAGACAGGTTAAAGAAGGATTTTTAGACAACTGATACATGGATTGTGTGTAGGTGCCATTCAGAGGGTGAATGTGCCTTTGAACAGGGTATGGTAGTATGTTTTTACATTTTATTTAACCTTTATTGAAACAGGGAGACACATTGAGATTTAAAATCAATTTTACATGAGAACTCTGTACACATTATAATAAAAACAAAATATTAAAACATCATACACATGTTAAAACAATATAATTGAGCACAATAAACCAAAATAAACATTTAATAAAAGCAATCACATTCAACTACATGAGGTCCTCAATCAATCATTTGAACTGCCTGAGTGACACCAGCACATCTAACTGTAGTGAATTCTGCAGATTGTTCCAAAAATTTGAGGCAAAAAAAAACAAACACAGATTTTCCCAAATCTGCGGAGACTGGAGGGATCTCTAGTGTTGTCCATTCCTGTGAACGGGTTTGGTAACTTACGATTCTTATCTTAATTAACCTGTTAGTGTGTAGGGGGCGCTATTTTCACTTTGGGAAAAAATCGTGCCCAAATGAAACGGCCTTGTACTCTATTCTAGATCATACAATATGCATATTATTATTACTATTGGATAGAAAACACTCTCAAGTTTCTAAAACTGTTTGAATTATATCTGTGAGTAAAACAGAACTCATTTTGCAGCAAACTTCCAGACAGGAAGTGAAAAATCTGAAATCGAGGCTCTGTTCCAGGGCCTGCCTATTCAACTAGCTTATATCTATCGATATACATGCACTTCATACGCCTTCCACTAGATGTCAACAGGCAGTGGGAGGTGAAATGGGGTGTCTAGCTTGATCTGAGGTCGAACAAGAGCTTTTGGAGTGACAGGTCTGGAAATTTCATTGTCTTCGAAGGCGCGAGAAGGAACCCCAGATTGCCTTCTGAAAAGCGTTCGGTATACACGGCTAATATCTCCGGCTCTGATTTTATTTGATACATGTGATAATATCATCGTAAAGTATGCTTTTTCAACCGAGTTTTATCAGATTATTCAACGTTTAATCGGGACTTTTGGAGTTTTCCGTTGTTTGCGTCGAGAGAAGATGGACATGTTCGCGCCACTTGGCTAGCTAAGGTTGCTAATTCGACAGGAGAAAAGGACATTCTAAAACCAAACAACGATTTATTCTAGACCAAGGACTCCTTGTACAAGATTCTGATGGAAGCTCAGAAAAAGTAAAACAACATTTATGATGTTATTTCGTATTTTTGTGTGAAATGTTTAGTCCTATTCTCCGCCCTTTTAGCGGGCGCTGTCTCGCAATAACGCAAGCTGTATGTCGTACTAAAGTTATTTAAAAAAATCTAACACAGCGGTTGCACCAGTGTATCTTTCATTTGCCATACAACAAGTATTTTTATGTAAAGTTTATGATGAGTTATTTGGTCAGATTAGGTGAGTGTCAGAAATATATCCGGACATTCTGGGAAAAGGTTGCTACATTTTCACAATGTATAACCACGGTTTTCAGCTCTAAATATGCACATTTTCGAACAAAACATAAATGTTTTGTGTAACATGATGTTATAAGACTGTCATCTGATGAAGTTGTCCAAAGGTTAGTGATTTATTTTATATTTATTGCTGGTTTTTGCTAAAGCTATCTTTKYGGTGAATAAATGSGGTTGTGTGTTTGGCWATTRTGGTAAGCTAATATATTTCTATATTGTGTTTTCGCTGTAAAACACTTAAAAAATCGGAAATATTGGCTGGATTCACAAGATGTTTATCTTTCATTTGCTGTACACCATGTATTTTTTCATAAATGTTTTATGATGAGTATTTATGTATTTCACGTTGCTCTCTGTAATTATTCTGGCTGCTTCGGTGCTATTTGTGATTGTAGCTGCAATGTAAAACTATGATTTATACCTCAAATATACACATTTTTCGAACAAAACATAAATGTATTGTGTAACATGTTATAAGACTGTCATCTGATGAAGTTGTTTCTTGGTTAGTGACTAATTATATGTATATTTTGTCGGTTTTTTGAAAGCGGTGGATAAATAGCGTTGTGTGTTTGGCTATTGTGGTGAGCTAACATAAATATATATTGTGTTTTCGCTGTAAAACATTTTAAAAATCTGACATGTTGGCTGGATTCACAAGATGTTTATCTTTCATTTGCTCTATTGGACTTGTAAATGTGTGGAAGTTAAATATTTCAAAAAAATATTTTTTTAATTTTGCGCTCTGCGAAGGCAGCGGAATGTTGTGGGTGTTCCGCTAGCGGAACCCCGGGGCGAGACAGGTTAATGATGTTGCAAATAGAGGGAGTTTCTGTAAGATTGCTTTGTAAATAAATAAAAGAGACATTTTTATACTGACTACAATGCTGAGTCCTAAAATTGTCCCCTGTGATAAAACGTATTGCTGAATGGTAGACTGCATCCAAGGGTTTGAAAATTAAAACAGAGGTTGCAAGTGGATGTATACAATATCATCAACATCCAATACAGAGAGAGGCGTTGTTTAAACAATCTTTCTCCTATTTTTAATACTTAGGCATGATTTATTTCAATATAAAAAAAAACTATCTTGGATCTTAGCTTCTGAGTCAGATTTTTTATATGCGTTACGAAGGACAACTTGTCATCAATCCAGACACCCAGGTACTTATATTGAGAAACAAGCTCAATTTGGGCTCCATTGATTCACGCAAATATGCAGGTCCCCGGGGTCAACATTTCGTGACCTAGAAAACAGCATGAGCTTGGTTTTACTTGTATATAACACTAATTTAAGATCTGTAAGTGATTTCTGAATTGAATCAAAGTCATGCTGAAGTTCACAAAACTGTGTCATCTGCGTAGAGATGAATGATACAATGTCATTAATATACAAAGTGAACAATAATTGACCCAAAATCGAAACCTGAAGAACACCTTTTTGGTTCTCAAGAATTTCAGATTTAACCCCGTCTGTTAAGATGGCCTGAGTTCTGTCAATAAGATAATTCCGAAACCATAATCAGACTGTATGTCCCAGGCCTATTCTTGATCATTTCTTCAGCAAAACATGCCTTTGACAGGTCAATGAACAAGACAGCACAGCTCCTTTTAGCATCCAAGGCATTGACAAGATCATTAACAACTACTTCCTGATATCAATGTTAAATTAAACAATGTGGGTTACCGATCCAGAAAAAAATGGGTGCTGCACACTTAATAAGCAGACCAGGCTCCAAATGATCAGCCCCTGTGGATTTTTTTTAGTCTAATGTTAACAAAGCATCCAGTAAAATAAATCTCCTGACCAGCATTTTCAGTATCATTCAATAGATTTTCACCATCTACATCCAAACTACTCTTTTCAAGAGCTGGCTTTGAAACCCATTCAAATACAAAGCATGCAGTGATAAAATGCTGGTGAAATGCATTCATAAAATATCAATTTTGTCAATAATAGGGCCAGAATCTAAAATAATTTATTGGGGGAGAGAAAAGGAGACACAACCCTTCAGTGATTTAACAGCTTTCCAAAATGTAGCTGGACTGCCTCTATACATTCAGATAGTGTATTAACATAATAATCTGATTTGGACTTTTTAACTAGTTTTACACACAGATTTCGCAATCGCCTAAAAGATTGCCAGTCTGGGCCCGAGTCTGTGAATCTAGCTTTGGCCCAGGCAGCATCTCTGTTGTGTATGACATCAGATCATTTTTTTTAAAATTAATTTTATTTCACCTTTATTTCACCAGGTAGGCCAGTTGAGAACAAGTTCTCATTTACAACTGCGACATGGCCAAGACAAAGCAAAGCAGTGCGACACAAACAACACAGATTTACACATGGAAAAAACAAACGTACAGTCATTAACACAATAGAAAAGTCTATATACAGTGTGTGCAAATGTAGTAAGATTAGGGAGGTAAGGCAATAAATAGGCCATAGTGGCGAAATAATTACAATTTAGCAATTAAACACTGGAGTGATAGATGTGCAGAAGATGAATGTGCAAGTAGAGATACTAGGTTGCAAAGGAGCAAAATAAATAAGTAAGAGTATGGGGATGAGGTAGTTGGATGGGTTATTTACAGATGGGCTATGTACAGGTGCACTGATCTGTGAGCTGCTCTGAAATCTGGTGCTTAAAGTTAGTGAGGGAGATATGAGTCTCCAGCTTCAGTGATTTTGCAGTTCGTTCCAGTCATTGGCAGCAGAGGAAGGAGTTTTGTATGGCATTGAAGTTCGTCTGGAGGTTTGTTAACACAGTCCAAAGAAGGAACAGAAGTATACAGAATGGTGTCGTCTGCGTAGAGGTGGATCAGAGACTCACCAGCAGCAAGAGTGACATCATTGATATATACAGAGAAAACAGTCAGCCCAGAATTGAACCCTGTGGCACCCCAATAGAGACTGTCAGAGGTCCGGACAACAGGCCCTCCGATTTGACACACTGAACTCTATCTGAGAAGTAGTTGGTGAACCAGACGAGGCAGTCATTTGAGAAACCAAGGCTTTTGAGTCTGCCGATGAGAACGTGATGATTGACAGAGTCGAAAACCCTGGCCAGGTCGATGAAGACGGCTGCACAGTATTGTCTTTTATCGATGGCGGTTATGATATCGTTTAGGACCTTGAGCGTGGCTGAGGTGCACCCAAGACCAGCTCAGAAACCAGATTGCAGACGGTACGGTGGGATTCGAAATGGTCGGTGATCTGTTTGTTAACTTGGCTTTTGAAGACTTTAGAAAGGCATGGTAGGCTAGATATAGGTCTGTAAGAGTTTGGGTCTAGAGTGTCTCCCCTTTGAAGAGTGGGATGACTGTGGCAGCTTTCCAATCTTTAGGGATCTCAGGCGATACAAAAGAGAGGTTGAACAGGCTAGTAATAGGGGTCGATAATTTTCGAAAGAGAGGGTCCAGATTGTCTAGCCACGCTGATTTGTAGGGGTCCATATTTTGCAGCTCTTTCAGAACATCAGCTATCTGGATTTGGGTGAAGGAGAAATGGTAGAGGCTTGGGCAAGTTGCTGTGGGGAGGGAGGGCTGTTGACCGGAGTAGGGGTAGCCAGGTGGAAAGCATGGCCAGCATGCACTTTTAAAGAATAACCAGGCATCCCCCTTTATGGAGCGTTTAACTGTGATGGGGGGGGGGTCGTTTGACCGTGGACCCATTACAGACACAGGAAATGAGGCAGTGATCTCTGAGATCCTGGTTGAAGACAGCAGAGCTGTATTTAAAGGGCAGGTTGGTAAGGGTGATATCTATCATGGTGCCCGTGTTTGCGGATTTAGGGTTGTACCTGGTAGGTTCCATGATCATTTGTTTGAGATTGAGGGCATCTAGCTTAGATTGTAGTATGGCCTGGATGTTAAGCATATCCCAGTTTAGGTCACCTAACAGTACAAACTCTGAAGATAAATGGGGGGCAATTAATTCACATATGGTGTCCAGGGCACAGCTGGGGGCTTAGGGGGGTCTGTAACAAGTGGCAACAGTGAGAGACTTATTTTTGGAAAGGTGGGATTTTTAAAGGTAGAAGCTCAAACTGTTTAGGCACAGACCTGGATAGCATGATAGAACTCTGCAGGCTATCTCTTCAGTAGATTGCAACTCCACCCCTTTGGCAGTTCTATCTTGGCGGAAAATATTGTAGTTGGGGATGGATATTTCAGAAGTTATGGTGGCCTACCTAAACCAGGATTCAGACACAGCTAGGACATCAGGGTTGGCGGAGTGTGCTAAAGCATTAAATAAAACAAACTTAGGGAGGAGGCTTCTGATGTTAACATGCATGAAACCAAGGCTTTGACGGTTACAGAAGTCAACAAATGATAATGCCTGGGGAATAGGAGTGGAACTGGGGGCTACAGAGCCTGGGTTAACCTCTACATCACCAGAGGAACAGAGAAGAAGTGGGATAAGGGTACGGCTAAAGAAAATAAGGTTGTCTAGTGCGTTGGGGACAGAGAATAAAAGGAGCCGATCAAGTCATAATGTACAGACAAGGCTATGGTAGGATGTGAGTACAGTGGAGGTAAAACCTAGGAGTAGAGTGACGATGAGAGAGGTTTCGTCTCTGGAGGCACCAGTTTAGCCAGGTGAGGTCTCCGCATGTGTGTGGGGTGGGACAAAATTGCTATCTGAGGCATTTTGAGCGGGACTGTGGGCTCTACATTGAAACAAAACAATAAGAACTAGCCAAGACACCAGTAGACAAGGCATATTGAAATTAGAGAGAGGCATAAAGCAATCACAGGTGTTGATCAGTAGAGCTAAGACAACGGGTAAATGGTGATGAATAGGCAGAGCGTTTCAATTAGGTACATACAGGACCTGAGTTCGAGGCTGGGGCCAACAGGTAAACAAAATGAAGGTCACAAAAAAAGGCCTGTTCATTGACATTTTTAAAATTCCTCTTTTTGATAAAACGAGGTTTGGATCGAGACATCTGTATATCCCTGACACATACAATGGGACAGTGGTTTCTAATATCCAAAGCAAATACACCACTCCCAGCATATTTCTATGGAGAATTTGTAAATATGAGGTCAATCAAAGTCGATTTCGTAGGGTCCTTTAAGTTTGGATGTGTGGGCTTTGTAATCAGCTGGGTCAAATTTAGATTAGTACAAAAATAATTTAAACAGTCAGCTTCTTGTGTTCCCTATGCAAGATTAAAATCTCAAGTGATAAAAATGGCAATTAAATCAGTGAGTTTGTTTAGTACACACTTCTTGGCGGAGGGTGGATGACAGATTCCTATAACTGTTATTCTTGAGTTTGAACCCAACTGAAGACTTAAAGCCAATAATTCAAACCGTTTCGGACTGGAGGTCGCCTTTTACAGAGACACAGGAAGAATATTCCTTGTGTAAATAGCAACACCACCACCTTTGCCTTTCCTATCCACCCTAAACACATTGTAACCATCCATAGAAACCTCAGAGTCCAGGGATTTCCCTCCCATCAATTTAGTTGACTAAGAACCTTTCCAATGTTTGATGACAACAGCGGGGAGCAATTTTCACCAAGGTGAATTCCGTCTTCCACAAAGTAGCCAGGCCTATTCCAGAATGAGTCAAAATTGTCGATGAAGGACATGCCCAAGTCCTTGGTCAGACGCATTAACCACTGGTGAAGAGACCAAGATGGCTAAAACACTCAGTCCCACAACGGCGAGGAGATGGAATTGGGCCCGAGACAATTATATGTCCTGCTAATTTCTGAGCATTCTCCAAGAGTTGTAAGAAATTGTCTCATAGCTTTACAGATTTCACCCGCATAAAATCAATAGACCCAATATGCAACAGAACTGTTTTCATAGCAGGAATCTGTTTCTTGATGGTGGGCATGATTTCTAAGAAATCCAATACCTTAGCTCCAGGAAAACAAAGTGTACGGGTATTTCGGCCTTCCACCAATCTAACCATGGAGCTTCCCATAATAATGGTTGATGGCTGTTATCCATTTTGAGCCAGAGCCCTTAACCCAACCCTTGCCCCATCAGGGGCTCCTCTAACTCTCCCCCCCCCCCACAAATGATAGGAATAGCAGAGCCCACCGTAGACCCAGGGGAAGCAGAACCCACCTTAGTCCCTAGTGATGCCATCACAATGTTGGCCGATATCGAAAGAACCGAAGGAACCTCCGACTCTCCATGAGAAGATGGAGCTGGGATATCAGGCTCCAGAGCATCGAAACGATTCGATGTCAGCAGCCCATTCATGAATCCCTTCACCGCTGAGGGCTCAGAAAGTGGAGGGTGCCGCGATGAACTACCCATCCATCTACCGCGATGAACGGCGACGTGTCTCCCTGTCCGGCCAGCCAGGTCCAGGAGAGGATCATTCAGCAACAAAGGTCCCGCCAACTCCATTCTGTGTCACCTCCTCCACCGAAGATAACCTGCCCAAAGGCGAGACTCCTATCAGCCCAGCGCGATGCATGGCCCTCGGAGTGGAGGAAAATGAGAAAATTGCAGGTCTTGGCTTTCCCAGTAGCCTGTGAGATTCAGCTATTTGTATGCCCAGTATAGAGACTTCTTCTCTGTAACCCTCCGTGAGCAAGCAATTGTCGCACTGAAAATCAGGAAAATCTGAAAATCAGGGTGTTCATCCCGAAACAGGGCAAAGTATATTCATTTCCTGCAGCGTTGATAACGCAACAAGTCTTCCATTTGTGCTAAACCCGTGTTAGCTTTTTTGCTTTTCACAAACACTAAAAAACTTTACCGAGAACTCTTTCCCCTCTAACACACACTTAAGTCAGAGCCTAAATTTCATAATCTTCGTGTGCTTGAAAATATTGTAAATTGCGTAACACGTTCTTTCTTCAGGTGAGTCAGCTACTGTTTCAACATGCAGTATATGTCCAGATAAGGAGAGGGAGAGCTGGGCTATACATTAACATGCAGTATATGTCCAGTAGGTGCCAGGCGCATCGGTTTGTGTCAAGAACTGCAACGCCGCTGGGTTTTTCACGCTCAACCGTCTTCTGTGTGTATCAAGAATGGGCCACCACGCAAAGGGGGGGTTGGAAGATGGGCCGGGACTCATGTCCTGATGTTAGGATGAAGCTTGTTCCAATATAGGGGTTGCCAGGACAGAGAAGAGATTTGACTGCGATGACCGGGAGCTGACCCATCGTAGGGGTTATTTTATCACCTTTGATCATGGAACTAATCAATATCGAATACATTCAGACCTAAATATAAAACTGAAGTGTCTTATTTCACTGTTCAATCATATCATTGGGCTTCTAGTGTACATTATCGTTAGGTATTTGACCTCTTATCTGTTTGGGTTATGCAGAGGTCCCCAAAACGTCTGGGTTATGTAGTGATCCCATGACTATTTGTTCTGTCTGTTTCAGGAATTGAACTGTGAATGGTTAAACATGAGCGATATAAACCTGATTATGGTTACTATAAGACATTTTTGCTCAGACTTAGTTTACGCTGCAAAACTACACCTATCACATCTGAAAATAAGCAACCGTTTGAACATGGATATGTCTAACAGCCTGATCCAATGGTACTCTAGAGTAATTGGAAAACGATGAACCTTCAAAGTGAACAGAAATTGACAAATTAAACACAGGTGCAAAAGTGCATTCATCAGTCTTTTGCCTGATTAAGAATGTATGAAACAAAACCTCCTCCGACCACGTCTGAAACCAAGCGTGAACTCTTGACTTGATTAGATTTTTCCCTGGCCAGACAGCAATTAGGCAAGACAAGCCTGAATCTCTCAGCCTATCCCCTTCGCCCCGTCATATTTCTCCTCTTTGATCTCCACTAACTCTATTCATTAAGCAAATACAACACACTTCCACTTGACGTTCACAATGGAGCCCTTTTTAACATCTCATAAATTATGTTTTCACCACTTGATCAAAATGTGAGACGAGTTTTGAGGGAAGCACATGCACATGTTAGCTCTGACAAGGCCGAGTGTCGTTTGAAGGGGAAAACCGAGGAGTACAGATTTGGGTTTACGTAAGCGTTGGATTTACTTGGAGTTATTAGGACGTAGAGGTTGTTTGTTTCCACTCGTCAAACTGAGGCTGTGTACAGTATGAGTGGCGTGGTGGTGTAGGTGAAAGGTTAGCCTAAGTGGAAATATTAATGATGTGTATTGTGCCACGTTATATTTGAGGATACATGGCCAGACAAGCTGTTCTGTGCCGTCCTCTTGAGAGACGGAATGTCGGTAAATAAAATGTGAGAGGGATGCTAGTGTCCCTTAATATTAGATGGACTCAATTGAAAGAGAGCTCAGTTGTAGGCTACAAACTCCATTGTTGCTAATAGGACAGTTTTATCCACCATACAATGAATTTGCAGCTCAATTGCCTTTTCAAGCAACTCTGGATTTGGAAAACTACAGATTCAGTCAAAACCACCAAACGCTTAACGCTCTCTGAAAGTTATATTGTCTCTGGGCAGAAAATGTGTTATTTACTTAAACATGGCATCCGATCCCAGTTCGTGGTGGCCTTATTGCAGCATGGTGACCAGAGCCGGTAGAGGGTATTTTATTCCAGCTTGACTTCATTACTCCCAAACCTTAGTCCTCCTGTGACCTCTCCCTCTACTGCGCCATGTTCAAATAAACAGCCAGCTAAAACTATTATTCCCCTCCCTGCCCAGTAATGTTTGCTGTGGTCTATCCTCATTTTTCTCTCTCTTATTTGTTTTTCCCTCCTTCATCCTGTGATGGAAGAAGATATGCTATGCCCCCCCCCCTCTCCGTCTCAGTGGTTCAGGCCAGTGAAGGGGTTATGTTCCATGTTGACTTTGTGTCCACTGTGTGTTAGACCATAGGTATGATATCGCTCTTATATATTAATGATCCCCTATTGCAGTCAGCTAAGGCCTTGGTATGGTCTAGAGGTGGGTGGGGAGGTGGGAGTGGACATCTTTTGTTTAGTCTACAACCTCCAAACTGGCATCCCAAGCTTATTTGACGTTCACACAGAGAAGTAAAAATAATGATCTATTAAAAAAGACAGGACATTCTTCTATCAAATGACCATCCATATTGAGACCTGGAATGGGCCGAATCATGGTTTCAATCTGGGACGACACCATGATGTTCTGAGAACCTTATCACAGACAACTTTAGCATTTTCACTAAATTGCAACTTTCCAACAAATTACTACTATTTAGCTACTTTGCAACTGCTTAGCATGTTAGCTAACCCTTCACACAACCCTAACCATAACCTTAAAAACAAATTCTTATTTTCAATTACGGCCTAGGAACAGAGGATGCCTTAACTGCCTTGTTCAGGGGCAGAATGACAGATTTGTACCTTGTCAGCTCAGGGATTCGAACTTGCAACCTTTCGGTTACTAGTCTAACGCTCTAATAAAATGAAGGTGAAATTATTTATTCGTTTACTTTTGATATTTAAGTATATTTTAGAACTAACATTTACTTTGACTCTTAAGTGTATTTAAAACCAAATACTTTTAGAATTTTACTGTAGTATTTTGCTGGGTGACTCACCTTTATTTCAGTCATTTTCTATGTAGGTATCTTTACTTTTACTCACTTGGTTACTTTTTCCACACTGATTAGGCGTTAGGGTTAAGGCTAGGAGTTAGGTTAAAGGGTTAACTGACTTGCCTAGTTAAATAAAGGTCAAATATATATATTTTTTAAAAAGGGCCTGTAATGGAGGAGTGAGCGAGGGAAGACAATGATGCTGTTATAGATGAAGTGGCCTTCATCTCCAGCCAAATTGGGGGTGGGAATATATCTCTGCTCTGCAACCAGTACTGAATGATCCTAAGGTTAGTGGCCCAATAGAATCTGAAACCCGGTAGCGCTAGACCGCCATCTGGTTTGGGACTCTGCAAAAGCTGTTTTCCTATCCTAGGTGGCTTTTTGTCCCATATAAAGGGTAGAATTAGGCCATCAATCTTTTTGAAAAACATATTGGGAAGATAAATCGGTAGCCACTGATAGAGGTAATAATTTTTGAATAGTATTCATTTTAATATAATTAATTATTACAACTAAGGAGAGGTGTAGTAAAAACCAGCGTTCCAAATCGTTCTTAGTACGGGTCAAAAGAGGAGCAAAGTTGGCTTGAAAAAGGTTTTCAAATCTGATTGTGACATGTACCCCAAGAAAAATAAAACTACTGTGAGCAATTTTAAATGTCAAGTTATGTAAAGCGTATTTTTTTGCAGCCATATTAAGCGGCATCAATCCGCTTTTACTGAGATTCAGTTCATACCTTGATAAGTCACCGAAGGATGTGAATGTGGCAAGGGCAGCAGGAACAGAAACAGAAAGGTTGGATGTGTATAATAATAAATAATCTGCATAAAAAGACAGTTTGTGTCCGTATCTGACTATACCTTTGATGAGGGGGTTGGAGCGAAGTGCTATTGCAAGGGGTTCTATGGCCAGGTCAAACAGTAAGGGACTTAAAGGGCAACCCTGGCGGGTCGATCGTTGCAAAGGGAAGCAATCTGATTGAGTGTTATTAGTCCTGACAGAGGCTTGATGGGATGAGTACAGAAGTCTTATCCAAGTAATGAATTTGGAGCCAAAGCCAAATTTATTTAGAGTGTAAAAAAGGTGTTTCCATTCCACCCGGTCAAACACTTTCTCTGCATCCAGGGATATAATGGCTTCAGAGGCACTGGTGAGAGAAGGATTATATATAATATTAAATAATCGTTGAAGATGGAAGAATGAGTGTCTATTTTTAATAAATCCTGTTTGATCCGGAGAGATAATTGATGGGAGGACTGTTTTCCAGACGCATTACCTGAAGTTTGCCTAGAATTTTATAGTCAACATTTAGCAGGCTAATTGGACAGTATGATACACAGTCAAGAGGGTCTTTGTTTTTTTTAAGACTAAGACAAATGGTTGCCTGAGTGAGAATCTGTGGGAGAGCACCATTTACAAATACTTCATTGTACATTTCAATTAGAATATGGGCTATTTTGGAGATATACTTTCTATAAAACTCTGCCAAGTAGCTGTCAGGCCCTGAGCTTCTCCCGGATTGAAGGGATTTGACAGCATTAGACAATTCTTCAACAGTGATCAGCTAATCTAATGTTTTAACCAAATCCACGTCTGACAGAAAGCACAGCAAGTGAGTGGAAGAAGTCATCCAATTCCAATGTATCCGCTTTACTTTCAGAAGTATATAAAGTCTGGTACAATCTCTTGAACTCATCATTGATGCCCCTAGGGTCTAATGATATCCCAGAAGAGGTACGAATTGTAGGAATCTGGTGTGATGATGATAGTTGATGTAATTTGTGAGCTAATAATTTACTGGCTTTATATCCTTGTTCATAGCAAGTGCTCCTAGGTAGCGGTCCTGCTGCTGGGTTGTTGCCCTCCTACGGCCTCCTCCACGTCTCCTGATGTACTGGCCTGTCTCCTGGTAGCGCCTCCATGCTCTGGACACTACGCTGACAGACACAGCAAACCTTCTTGCCACAGCTCGCATTGATGTGCCATCCTGGATGAGCTGCACTACCTGAGCCACTTGTGTGGGTTGTAGACTCCGTCTCATGCTACCACTAGAGTGAAAGCACCGCCATTCAAAAGTGACCAAAACATCAGCCAGGAAGCATAGGAACTGAGAAGTGGTCTGTGGTCACCACCTGCAGAACCACTCCTTTATTGGGGGTGTCTTGCTAATTGCCCATAATTTCCACCTTTTGTCTATTCCATTTGCACAACAGCATGTGAAATTTATTGTCAATCAGTGTTGCTTCCTAAGTGGACAGTTTGATTTCACAGAAGTGTGATTGACTTGGAGTTACATTGTGTTGTTTAAGTGTTMCCTTTATTTTTTTGAGCAGTGTATATTATGCATTTCATATATTCTATCGCAAAAATAATAATTTGTTTGTGTTTATGAAGTTCTAAGGTAACATTGAATGTGATTATTATTTTATTTCAAATAACACAATAGCATTTTCATTAGTTTGTTACTGTAGGCCAGGGGTACTCAACTATGAGGTCCAGAGCCTGCTGGTTTTCATGTTCTACCTGATAATTAATTGCACACACCTGGTGGTCCAGGTCTAAATCAGTCCCTGATTAGAGGGTACAATGAAAAACTGCAGTGGAACTGGCTTCGAGGTCCAGAGTTGAGTTTGAGGGCTGTAGGCTATATGTAATTATATATATTTTTAAATCAAGTGTTCAATACATTTTATTTGTAGAGTGCCTTTGTTACAATTATGAAACAGAAAATGTGTTGGAACCACCAAGATGCACGGTCAGCAAGACGCACGGTCAAATTATAAAAATATCAGTAGCCTAAACATCATTATTTTCGGCAAGCGTGCTTGATAAATAGTGATAATCAGCACAAGGCAATAATGGCATTATAATGAATATAAGTTTAGATATGACAGCAGCCAAAAATAGAAAATGAATAATATGTCGGATACCATGGCAAATTTGTCAGTTTCTTTGTCATCAAAATGGAGGTAAACGCATGATCTCTCTGAAGCAATCAAGTGACATGGTTTCTCCAAAGAAAAGTATCCCATACATGTCCACCGAATGGTCCACCGACCTACAGAATTGAAATGAACGCTTCCAGCTCATCAACAGATACAAGGCAGTGTCTCCTTACTCTGTGTGTGCCTTAGCCACAGTACAGTTCCTGAATGCTGTAGCATGTTCAAGTTTCTTAAACAAGGAAAGCTGGTGATTGCATTGCTAATGGTTTTTGCTTAATGCATTCTGGGTGTCAGGTAAACAGCTGTCAGACCAAAGATGTTAAAACAAAACAAGGTGAAGGGATGGTTAACTTGTCTTTTGGGTAAACTTCCCAAACTGAATGATGGGAAGTGAACGATGGGAGTTACCTATTACCTATCTTGTCCTATGAAACTGCCCAGATGACACACTCTCTTCAACATGCATACTGCAAACAGACCCAACTCATCTTGTCACCTTGTCTTACCTTTGGTTGACGCGGAAACAAATATGGCTGCGCGTACAAACTCTAGCCACTGTCGGATTACGTTGGACTTTTGGAAAGTGTTTTACTAAATTTTACTCACCCGTGATGTGATCAATAGTGAAAACTAATTGATATTGTCTAATTCATTTTATGTTTTTTTGTCAGCCAAGAGTTAGATAAGTATGACCGCTTGCTCACTCTTTCCTCATTCAGTGCTAGGATTAATGTGGCCTACTTTTTCCGATTTGGATGAGAATTGTTTTATGCTCACATTGACATACAGTTGTATCCAGGCAGAGCGGTTGGCAGTGCTTGTGCCATGAAAGCTGGTCAGTTGAGGCGGAGAAATTAGGATTCTGCTCTATTTTTCAAGCAGCACCGTCATTGTTGACCAATCACAGTAGAAAATGTAGCCTGCGTGATGATATGTCAGCACTTACGACCAACAGCAGGACCAGCTAACTAACCCACTCTAGCTAGCTAGCTGGCTAACACTATCAGTTTACAGAGTCACGTTTAACCAAGAACAAAAAAAACTATTACAATCTATTTGTGGACTAATCATTTCAGAGTGAGCGTGCACATTCAGTTTTTGCATTCTGTAGATGAGACTGCTCTCCATTTCTTCTTGAATAAAATGCTTTATTGGCATCTTAAAACCTTGGATTCAGTTCACTGTGGCAACAAATTAAATGAATGCAAATTCACTCTTTACCTCAACAGTGACTGCCAACTTATGTTTGGGTTCGATGGGATTCCTGAATTTGGTAGTCGTCTTGGTCAACTAGCTAACAAATATGTGCTCTGTTTTAAAGATAATTGTAGGAAAGCTAGATAATCATCAAGCCATATTTTTTACTCTCACCCATGATGAAGTATTCACCACAAATTCTCAACAGGGGTGTCTAAATATTTGTTAACAATGATGATGTCAACAATAGATCAACATGTGCAGTAGTTGCACAACATTGACACACGTCTTCCATTTGATTTGGGCTAAACCCTTTGATGCGTAGAATCAAATATTTTTGATCATTGTCAAGTGGGCCCTGCAGCATACCATCGCAAATATGTGATTAGAACAATAGCAACAGAACGTACAATGCAACAAACACGTCTAAACATCATTGTTGGCTGAAAAGCATTTAAACAATGTTTTTTTTACTGATGGGAAATAAAGGACGTCGCAACTTTTTCAAATTCCCCTTTTATTTTAAATTATTTGGGACAGTATTGAGTAGCTTGGATAAAAAGGTTCCCAGAGTAAACTACCTGCTACTCTGTCCAAAAGCTAGAATATGCATATAATTAGTAGATTTTGATAGAAAACACTCGGAAGTTTCTAAAACTGTTTGAATGATGTCTGTGAGTATAACAGAACTCATATGGCAGGCAAAAACCTGAGAAAAAATTCAACCAGGAAGTGGGAAATCTGAGGTTTGTAGTGTTTCAACTCTTTGCCTATCCAACATACAGTGGAAATGGGGTCATGTTGCACTTCCTAAGGCTTCCACTAGATGTCAACAGTATTTATAACCTTGTTTGATGTTTCTACTATAAAGGAGGGGGGAATGAGAGGGGATTGAGTCAGAGGTCTGGCAGAAGGCCACGAGCTGGTCATGCGCTGGTCATGCGCATTCACATGAGAGGTAGCTTGCGTTCCATCGCATTTCTGAAGACAAAGGAATTCTCCGGTTGGAACATTATTGAAGATTTATGATAAAAACATCCTAAAGATTGATTCTATACTTAGTTTGACATGTTTCTATGGACTGTAAAATGACTTTTCGTCTGAACTTTCGCCTGGACCTGCCAGCGCGTCGCCAGTTTGGATTGTGTACTAAACGCGCGAACAAAAGGAGGTGTTTGGACATAAATGATCGACTTTATCGAGCAAGTCAAACATTTATTGTGGAACTGGGATTCCTGGGAGTGCATTCTGATGAAGATCATCAAAGGTAAGTGAATGTTTATAATGCTATTTCTGACTTATGTTGACTCCAACATGGCGGATGTCTCTTTGGGTTGATTTGTCGTCTGAGCGCCATACTCAGATTATTGCATGGTTTGCTTCCGTAAAGTTTTTTTGAAATCTGACAGAGCAGTTGCATTAAGGAGAAGTATATCTTTAAATCTGTGAATAACACGTGTGTCTTTTATCAATGTTTATTATGAGTATTTCTGTGATTTGATGTGGCTCTGTGCAAATTCACGGGATGTTTTGGAGGCAAAGCCAAATGTAAACTGAGGTTTTTGGATATAAATATGAACTTGATCAAACAAAACATATATGTATTGTGTAACATGTTGTCCCGGGAGTGTCATCTGATGAAGAATATCAAAGGTTAGTGATTCATTTTATCACTATTTATGCTTTTTGTGACTCCTCTCTTTGCTTGGAACATTGCTGTATGCTTTCTGTGAATAGTTGTTAACCTAACATAATGATATGTTCTGCTTTAGCCGAAAAGCTTTTATGAAATCGGACACTGTGGTTGGATTAACGAGAATTTTTTCTTTAAAATGGTGTCTAATACTTGTATGTTTGAGAAAATGTAATTATGAGATTTCTTTTGATTGAATTTGGCGTCCTGCAATTTGTCTAGAACCACAGTCCTAGACAGGTTAAGTTAACAGCATCTAAATTCTTTATGATGGCACACAATTGGTTCAGCGTCATCCAGGCTAGGGTTTGGCCGGGATAGGCCGTCATTGTAAATAAGAATGTGTTCTTAAATATAAAGGTTAAAAAAATACAAAAAAGTATTGTTTATGTTTGTTGAGGAAAAACTCCCTAATGCCAGAATGCCATTCACTATAGGACCCAAATAAACAAAGTCAAAGTCAAAGATGGCTGCACCCATTGCCTGAAAAAGAAAATTGTGCCACTTTTCAGCATATTACAATTCTTCGATGTACTTGTTACAGTGTATACAAGAACCGGAACACATGACTTGACAAGTCGTTTACTGTTTTTGACAAATCACAAAGCAAATAAAATGTTATCACCTCACAGATCATCATCACACCAAATACAAGCCTACTGCCTAGCCTAACAGTAGTGCGAAAGCTAAACAGGGATGGACCATTTTAGGGGGGTTTGAAGTCCAATGGCTGGTAGAAATGAGGGAAATTATGCAGGAAATGTTACTATGATGGTGGATTAATCAATAAATGTGGGGCAAACAAAGGAGAAGTTAATACGCTAAATAAAAATAAAAACCCTGGAAAGGGGGGGTCTAAGCTGGCAACCCTGAGGTACCAAAGTTACAATCTGATGCAGCGTTCAGAACAACTGGGAACTCGAAAATTGCCGGCTTCTGACTTCAGTACGTTCAAGACAACGAGGTCCGACTGGGAAAAATATTTTTGAACCATCATCCATCTCGATAACTCTGGCTTCTTTCTAGAGCTCTGACTTTCCAACCTGAAGGTCACTGACTTCATGATTTGACCTCATATTTTTTCAAGTTCCTAGTTGTCTTGAAAGCACCATTAGTCACTCGAATGAACTATCCCTTCACCTTGTTTATTATGGCATATTTGGTCTGATAGACGTTTACGTGACAACCAGGATGCATTGTATGATGTCAACAAACATGGTGCCACACATAGTTGGCAAATAGCATAGCATTAGCTCACCATAATCAGTACAACATTCAAAAAGGTATTTGACACATTACAATCTATGCAAGAATCGGATTGTATGATTTGTCACCAAACCTTGAAAACATGTGAATAAAACAGTAAATACATTATAGTCCACACATGCATAGGGTATGCTACAGTAGAAATGACAATACAATATACAGGAAACAAGGCACTTAGTTTGATAGGAACACACATATGTCCAAAGTTATTATTTGGAAGGAAAACAACAATGAAGGCAATGCAGGCACCAGACAGAAAATGTGCCAGAGGGAAAAAGTTTGTCCAAGGCCAGTTCTGACTAGATGTCATCATACTTGATCTGGGGAAACACTGGGGAAGTGCTTGGGCTCCAGTTAACCTGTTTGGGGTGCAGCCCGACACCGGTACACTTATGACAACATCCAGCTCAAGTGCAGGGCGCGCAATTCAAAAGCTATTTTTTACAAATATTTAACTTTCACACATTAACAAGTCCAATACAGCATATGAAAGGTAGACATCTTGTGAATCAAGCCAACATGTCCGATTTTTAAAATGTTTTACAGTGAAGACAAAATATGTAAATCTATTAGCTAACCACGTTAGCAAAAGACACCACTTTCTAACACCATCAGTTTTTATCTCCATCACCAGCTATCACTAATTCGACCAAATAAAGATATATATAGCCACTAACCAAGAAACAACTTCATAAGATGACAGTCTGATAACATATGTATTGTATAGCATATGTTTTTTTTGAAAAATGTGCATATTTATGGTATAAATCATAAATTACATTTCAGCTACAATCAGAAATTGCACCGAAAGCAGCCATAACATTTACAGACACCAACATCAAATACCTAATTACTCCTCATAAAACATATCTGAGAAATACATACTGTGCAGCAATTGAAAAACAGGATTCTTGTGATTCCAGACAATATTTCCGATTTATTAAAGTTTTTACAAGCGAAAACAAAATGTAGCGCTATATTAGCATAGCCACATTAGCCAGACACACTTGGGCGCCGACCAGTTGACATGCACGACAGATATATGAAATAACATTATAAATTGGGTCTTACTTTTGCTGATCTTTCATCAGAATGTTGATCAATGTGTCCTTTGTCCAGATGAGTCGTTGTTTGGATTCATAATGGCAACTTTCCACCTTAATTTAGCATGGGTACGCTCCACTGGCACGGATCTGTCCAACTAAAATAAATTCAGAGAACGGAACACGGCAAAACTCCCGAAAAAATTCAAAATAATCTGATTAAACTATATTGAAAAACATACATTACGATGATATGGTCTCATTTATCAACTAAAAACCGAGCCGGAGATTGTTCCCGTCCAAAACGGCAGCAAAACAGAACCCCAATGTCACTCCCAAGTCCGCGTTTCGAACTTCCGGAATTGGTCGGTCACGCCAAAGAAATAGCTATTATTCAACCTCTAAACAAGATGAACACAAAATTCCTTCTCTCACACCCTCTTTACACCCAGAGGAAGGCGTCTGAAGTGTCCGTAGGGTCCTACGTCAAATGACCATGTATAGGCATAACGTTGAAGAGAGCAGAGATTTCTGACATTCTACTTCCTGGTCAGGGAAAGTGCTGCCAAATGACTTCTGTTCCACTCAGAGAAAAAATTAAAACGGTTTTAGAAACTAGAGACTGTTTTCTATCCAATAGTATTAATAATATGCATATTGTAAGAGCAAAAATTGATTAAGAGGCCGTTTGAAAATTGGCACATATTTTCCAGTTTTTCCAATACGCCCCCTGCAGCCATAACAGGTTTTAAAGAGAGAAGTCTGTCCAGCTCAGTAAAGCTTCAAATATAAATTGTCTGTAACAGTGAAATTGTCTACTTCTTATGTGAATTAACGAGGAGGCAGAACACACCTCAATTCACTGTTGTGAGAAAATACAACTTTTAGGAAATCATTTGAAATTGACAAGTTGAAACATAGCCTGTAGATAATTAGCAGGTAGTGTAGCTTGGTTTGAGGGTAGCACAAATGAACTGTCCTGCTGCGTAACAATCACATTTTGGAACAGTGAGTACATTCTGACATCAGGCGCAAAAGAAACTCACCCTGGGGTGACCATTAGAGATATTTGGAACTCACACATGAAAAAGTTAAGTAAAAACATTTTTATTACTGGGGACAGTAACATAAGAACTTTGTAAAACATTATACTTTGAGGAAAATGTTTTAATATATTTTTTCATATTACATTTTTATGTTTAGTTCACATAATATAATATAAAAGTATGCATTAAGGTGGCTGTAATATAATACATGTTACAAAAACAAATCTAGACATTAATAAATCTATTTCTATAGCTTGCAAAATAGTTTTTTTACAACGGTGGGGGAGTGCCAAAATTGAGGCTTGGTGGCTTCAAAACAGCTCCCCAATAGTCATCTAGTGTATATATAAATCATTGCTTGTATCAGCGATGGGCCCGCGGATAAATGTAAAAATTAAAGGAACTCAGTTGGGGTCTTAACTTACTGTTGAGAGTTAGAACAGTAGAATACACAACGTGCAATTTTGAAATTTGATTGTGCATCAGGGAGTGAGCAGTCTAAATCCCGCGCTCATATGTTCTTAATACCACCGTTACTGCTGCAGCTACATTTACAACCCGAAAAGAAAACACCAATCAATCAACATCAGCTTTGACAAAAACTATAAGCTACATGTCCAGCAACCTAATGTGGCCTTTACACTCTGAATTTGCTAAGGAGGTCCGGAGGGGTAGCAGGAAAAGTATTTGGGTTGGGCATCCCCAAATGCAGGGTACAGTGTGTTTTTCCTATTTTGTTGCATTACAACCTGTAATTAAATGTATTTTTTATTTTGATTTCATGTAATGACCATACACAAAATAGTCCAAATTGGTGAAGTGAAATGTAAAAAATTACTTGTTTCAAAAGATTATAAAAAATATTTAAACGGAAAAGTGGTGCGTGCATATGTATTCACCCCCCTTTACTATGAGGCCCCTAATAAGATCTGGTGCAACCAATTACCTTCAGAAGTCACATAATTAGTTAAATAAAGTCCACCTGTGTGCAATCTTAGTGTCACATGATCTCAGTATATATACCTGTTGTGAAAGGCCCCAGAATCTGCAGCACCACAAAGGAAGGGGCACCACCAAACCAATGAGCTCTCCAAACAGGTCAGGGACAAAGTTGTGGAGAAGTACAGATCAGGGTTGGGTTATAACAAATGATCAGAAACGTTGAACATCCCACAGAGCACCATTAAATCCGTAATTTAAAAAACGGAAAGAATTTGGCACCACTACACACCTGCCAAGAGAGGGCCGCCAACCAAAACTCACGGACCAGGCAAGGAGGGCATTAATCAGAGAAGCAACAAAGAGACCAAAGATAACCCTGAAGGTTCTGCAAAACTCCACAGCGGAGATTGGAGTATCTGTCCATAGGACCACTTTAAGCCGTACACTCCACAGAGCTGGGCTTTACGTAAGAGTGGCCAAAAAAAAGCCATCGCTTAAGGCGCTAGGGGTCAGATTTTTTATTTTATTTTTAAAATGTTCCCAACGTAAACTGACATTTTCTCTTGCCCAGATCGTAGAATACGCATATAATTTACAGATTAGGATAGAAAACACTCCAAAAGTTTCCAAAACTGTCAAAATATTGTCTGTGAGTATTACAAAACGTATTCTGCAGACAAAAACCTGAGAAAATATAACCCGGAAGTGAGATATAAAAAAAATAAAACTTTGTTTCTAGGACCGTCTTTATTCCATTTAAAGGGGTATCAACCAGATTCCTTTTCCAATGGCTTCCTCAGGCTGTGACCAGGCTTTAGACATAGTTTCAGGCTTTTATTTGGAAAAATGAACAAGATCTTTCAAAACTAGTCAACTGTCCTCCGAATAGTTCCTGCGCGCGCGAGAGGAGTTCTCCATTTTCCGTTTGTCTCTTATTGATTAGGTTACGGTCGAAATATTATCGATTATGTTTGTTAAAAACAACCTGAGGATTGATTATAAAAAACATTTGACATGTTTCTACGACCATTACGGATACTTTTGGGATTTTTCGAACGGAACACGGCTTTGGTTTTCTCAAGATAATGCGCAACCCAAATAGCGTTTTCTTTGTGATAAAAGTAATATTTTTCGAACAAAAATAACATTTGTTGTGTAACTGGGAGTCTCGTGAGTGGAAACATCCGAAGATTATCAAAGGTAAGCGATTCATTTTATTACTTTTCTGACTTTCGTGACCAAGCTAACCAAGCTAATATAAGGCTAGCTGTTGTAGCATTGAAAGCTACACTCACAAAAGCTTGGATTTCTTTCGCGGTAAAGTATATTTTCAAAATCTGACATGATAGGTGGATTAACAACAAGCTAAACTGTGTTTTGGTATATTTCACTTGTGATTGCATGATTATAAATATTTTTAGTAATAATTTTACATCTGATACGTTTGGAAATTTTCATCTTCCTTTCAGGACCAGAACGAAGCTGTGGTTTTCTCAACATAACGCGCAACCCAAATGGCGTTTTTTTGTTATAAAAGTAATATTTATCGAACAAAAATAACATTTATTCTGTAACTGGGAGTCTCGTGAGTGCAAACATCCGAAGATTATCTAAGGTAAGCGATTAATTTGATTGCTTTTCTGACTTTCGTGACCATGCTAATTTGGGGCTGGCTGTTGTAGCATTGAAAGCTACACTCACAAAAGCTTGGATTTCATTCGCTGTAAAATATATTTTCAAAATCTGACACGATAGGTGGATTAACAAAAAGCTAAACTGTGTTTTGGTATATTTCACTTGTGATTGCATGATTATAAATATTTTTAGTAATATTTTTGTATTTGGCGCCCTGCAATTCTAGCGGATGTTTAGGAAAGTGATCCCGTAAAAGGGATCCGTAGCACAGAGAAGTTAAAGAAAAAAATAAGCAAACACATTTGCTGTTCGCCAAAAGGCATGTGGGAGACTCCCCAAACATATGGCAGAAGGTTCTCTGGTCAGATGAGACTATAAAATTTAGCTTTTTGGCCATCAAGGAAAACGCTATGTCCGGCGCACTGCTCAAAACCATCCCTACAGTGAAGTATGGTGGTGGCGGCATCCTGCTGTGGGGATGTTTTTCATCGGCAGGGACTGGGAAACTGGTCAGAACTGAAGGAATGACGGAGGGAAATTCTTGAAGGAAACCTTTCAAATCCAGAGATTTGAGACTGGGACAGAGGTTCACCTTCCAGCAGGACAATAACCCTAAGCATCCTGCTAAAGCAACACTCGAGTGGTTTAAGGGGAAACATTTAAATGTCTTGGAATGGCCTAGTCAAAGCCTAGCCCTCAATCCAATTGACAATCTGTGGTATGACTTAAATATTGCTGTACACCAGCGGAACCAATCCAACTTGAAGGAGCTGGAACAGTTTTTCCTTGAAGATTGGGCAAAGATCCCAGTGGCTAGATGTGCCAAGCTTATAGAGACATACTCCAAGAGACTTGCAGCTGTAATTGCTGCAAAAGGTGGCTCTACAAAGTATTGACTTTGGGGGGGGGGGTAAATAGTTATGCACGCTCCATTTTTTTTTAAATTGTGTTATTTCTTGCTTGTTTCACAAAAAAAATATTTAGCATCTTCAAATTGGTAGGCATGTTGTGTAAATCAAATGGTACATAGCCTTCAAAAATCAATTTAAATTCCAGGTGGTGAGGCGACAAAACAAGGCGAATGCCAAGAGGGGTGAATACTTTCCAAACTGTATTAGCTGTCCACCGGCCCCCAATCCTGAAGACCCCCACCTGCACTTGTCACCACTCCCCCCGCAGACACTGGAGAAAGGGCTGGGCCGGGCCTATCAGCTGGACTGCAGCTGTCTGTATCAGTGGATTAGACCTCATCAGCCTCAGTGCAAACTTAATTCCTGGGTGTCTTGCAGGGTACCTTGCAGCCAGTGGGAGGCCATTATCTCTGAAAGACGCCATACAGACACGGCATAGGGCCGCGCTCCCACGCACAGCAGGTACTACACTGCACACTCACACAGACACACACTTACACCTGTCCGGCCCAGGTCCAAAAGGAACATCTGACTACAGTATCTAATCCTGGGAGAGTAAGCAGACAGGCGGTTTGATTCCAGCATATGTGTTCATTTCCTCACCATCAATCTGAGAAATAACTAGCTTGATCTTTTTGCAGAGACTGATTTGATTAATTGTGCATAATACGTATGCCTTTGTAACTTTCTCACTCATTATTCACGATTCATTCATGATTATCTGTAATCATGGTAGCATCCACATTAATAAAGAAGTGTTTATAAACATATTCTATTCTTATATACAATAAAAGTGACTCCAAAATGACAGAATACGTTATTTACCATTCATTTACAGTACCAGTCACACCTACTCATTCAAGGTTTTTCTTTATTTTTACTATTTTCTACATTGTAGAATAATGGTGACGTCATCAACACTATGAAATAACACATATGGAATCATGTAGTAACCAAAAAAGTGTTATATACTTATATTTTAGATTCCTCATCATAGCCACCCTTTGCCTTGATGACAGCTTTGCACACTCTTGGCATTCTCTCAACCAGCTCCACGAGGAATGCTTTTTCAACAGTCTTGAAGGAGTTCCCACATATGCTGAGCAATTGTTGGCTGCTTTTCCTTCACTCTGCGGTCCAACTCATCCCAAACCATCTCAATTTGGTTGAGGTTGGGTGTTTGTGGAGGCCAGGTCATCTGATGCAGCACTCCTTCACTCTCCGTCTTGGTCAAACAGCCCTTACACAGCCTGAAGGTGTGTTGGGTCATTCCCCTGTTGAAAAACAGATGATAGTGGGACTAAGTGCAAACCAGATGGGATGGCGTATCGCTGCAGAATGCTGTGGTAGCCATGCTGATTACGTGTGCCTTGAATTCTAAATAACTGACACAGACACTGTCACCAGCAAAGCACCCCCACACCATCACACCTCCTTCTCCATGATTCGCGGTTTGAACCATACATGCGGAGATAATCCGTTCACCTATTCTGCGTCTCACAAAGACGCAGCGGTTGGAACCAAAAATCTCAAATTTGGACTCGTCAGACCAAAGGACAGATTTCCACTGGTCTAATGGATTGTTTTTCTTGGCTCAAGCAAGTCTCTTCTTATTATTGGTTTCCTTTAGTAGTGGTTTCTTTGCAGCAATTCTACCATGAAGGCCTGATTCTCACAGTCTCCTCAGAACAGTTGATGTTGAGATATGTCTGTTACTTGAACTCTGTGAAGCATTATTTCGGGCTGCAATCTGAGGTGCAGTTAACTCTAACGAATTTATCCTCTGCAGCAGAGATGACTCTGCGTCTTCCTTTCCTGTGGCGGTCCTTATGAGAGCCAGTTTCATCATAGTGCTTGATGGTTTCTGCGATTGCACTTGAAGAAACTTTCAAAGTTCTTGAAATTTTCTGAATTGGCTGACCTTCATGTCTTAAAGCAATGGACTGTCGTTTCTCTCTTTGCTTAGTTGAGCTGTTCTTGCCATAATATGTACTTGGTCTTTTACCAAATAGGGCTATCTACTGTATACCACCCTTACCTTGTCACAACAAAACTGATTGTCTCAAACGCATTAAGAAGGAAAGAACTTCCACAAATATTTATCTTTATTTTTAACTTTTATCAAGGCACACCTGTTATTTGAAATGCATTCCAGGTGACTACCTCATGAAGCTCTTTGAGAGCATGCCAGAGTGTTTAAAGCTGTCATCAAGTTAAGTGTCGCTACTTTGAAGAATCTCAAATATAAAATATATTTTGATTTGTTGAACATAGTTTTGATGTGTTCACTATTATTCTACAATGTAGAAAATAGTACAAATAAATTAAAATCTTTGAATGAGTAGCTGTGTCAACTTTTGACTGGTACTATATATTTGGCACTAAATATTCTGAAACAGAATCCAAAGTGCTAGCTCCATAGAGCCAAAATCACCGAAAATGTGTCTTAGACCTCACTGAATGTGCCCACCAAACAGGGCACGTCCTAAGGACATTAAGCAATGGTCCCTTTAAGGATTTTGGCAAGACGTTATCCACTTATGTTCTGAGAATGTTCTAGGAACATTAAATCAGGTCCTGGTTTGGTCACAGTATAACCTTATAAGGTGTCTTGATGTCCATTAGGAAACATTACAAAAATGTTCCTATTTGGTTCTGATAGGATGTTATCTATGGAACATTCAATAACCACAAGGGGACATTTCATGATGGTCAGGGGGACGTCACATGATGGTCCTAAGAGAACGTTCTCTGGGGGACCTTTGTCTTGTTCCCTGTACATTACCAGTACGTCCCTGAGGACCATGTCATGAACTTTTTAGGACATCCTCATTTCTATACTAGTCATACATTTTTAGTTATACACTTTGTACTAGTCCTCTACAAGACCATAACACAACATTCCGAGAACGTCCTAAAATCATCCTTGGGGATGTTCCAGGAACAAACTGGGTGCTAATCAAAACCTCCACAGGACCATGACACAATGTTCTGACGACTTTAGGCGACCATTTTGTGACATTCGGGGACAAACTAACAACTCTGGGATTTTTTGCAGGATGCCCTCTTCTTTCATAACCACCCTTAAGACATCTCTGGGATATGTGGGACGCTTGCGTCATTAAATCACACAGGTAAGAAACCAAATTAAAGCTACACTCGTTGTGAATCCAGCCAACATGTCAGATTTCAAAAAGGCTTTTCGACGAAAGCATAAGATGCTATTATCTGATGATAGCACAACAGTAAACAAAGAGAGTGTGGCATATTTCAACCCTGCAGGCATAACACAAAACGCAGAAATAAAATATAAATCATGCCTTACCTTTGACAAGCTTCTTTTGTTGGCACTCCAATATGTCCCATAAACATCACAAATGGTCCTTTTGTTCGATTAATTCCGTCCATATATATCCAAAATGTCCATTTATTTGGCGTGTTTGATCCAGACAAAAACAGCTTCCAATTTGCGCAACGTCACTACAAAATCTCTCAAAAATGACCTGTAAACTTTGACAAAACATTTCAAACTACTTTTGTAATACAACTTTAGGTATTTTTAAACGTTAATAATCGATCAAATTGAAGACGGGTCTGTTTTCAATACAGGAGGACAACAAACTAACGCTACTTTTCTAGTCTTGCGCAACTCTCAAACAGTACACATAACATTACTCTGATTCAAGATGGCCGTACTTCTTCATTTCACAAAGGAATAACTTCAACCTATTTCCAAAGACTGGTGTCATCCAGTGGAAGCGGTAGGAACTGCAAACAAGTCCCTTAGAAATCTAGTATCCCAATGAAACCTCATTGAACAGACAGTGACCTCAAAAAATTTTCTGAATGGTTAGTCCTAGGGGTTTTGCCTGCTACATAAGTTATGTTATACTCACAGACATGATTCAAACAGTTTTCGAAACTTCAGAGTGTTTTCTATCCAAATCTACTAATAATATGCATATCTTATATTCTGGGGATGAGTAGAAGGAAGTTGAAATTGGCCACGCTATTTATCCAAAAGTGAAAATGCTGCCCTCTATCCCGAAGAAGTTTTAAAGAACACCCTCTCAGCATAACTCTCCTTTTTTGTGATGAATGCTATAGTCTCCTCTGAGTCTGCTTTTTGTTAACCATGCTCCTCTCTGCCAGTGAGTCATGAGGCGTATCTCAAAGGCATGTTTCAGGCCCTGATATGATCTTGATACCGGTGGAGACACTTCAGTTCAATTCAGGGCCTTAACTGTATATCAGTAGACTGCGATGTCAGTGGTTTCTCTCTTAGGCATGGCGGTAAAGACTAGCTAGTGATTAAAGACAATTTCAATGTGCAGAAAAGTTCTAAAACTCCCAGCTCAAGAAGGAATTTAAAACATTCTCACCAGTCAGAGAATGAATTGCACATTTTCATAATCCATTTGTATTCTTCCTGGGCCAGTTGTTGCATTTGGAATATATCTGGTGTACAATGCCTAATCCAGCAGTGTTTTTTTGGCACCATCGGTCAGACATCTTTGATCCAGTCGGTTTTGACAGGGAAAACAAGAGGTTTCAGTAATTTGACACGCTGCAGCTGAACTCAGCACTTTTCCTCTTAAGTCATTTAAACAGTCTATTACAGAGCAAAAATAGCCAGGGAGCAAACTGTGCGTGGAGAGATGAGATGAAGGATTTACCTGTAAAAGGTTTATGTTATGTTTTGTCCTTTACTCCCTAAAGACTTGATATGTGCTACCTAATTTGTTTCTTCCCACTAATATCTTCCCTGATTCAAGGATGAGGTCTCCAAGGCTCCAACAGAACCGAAAATCCAAGATCTGTCCCGGGACCTGAGCGGGTCCTAAATTCTGAATCTGGGTTGAGTCTCATGTAATTTCCACGGGCCTCGGCCAGGTGTGTAATTAAAATATATTTAACAACTGGACACGATTTGACCCGTCCTCTGTTAATTTAATGTGTGAGGTGATGAGCGTCAGCTTTTTATCTGTGTCAGCCAATTTCAACTCAATAAAACTTAAAGCTTATGTCCAGCTGAAAATGGTTCTGGCCACTTATCTCACGAGAGAGAGAGAGAGAGAGAGAGAGAGAGAGAGAGAGGTCACGATCAGATGAGCTCCTGCATTTTTCAGCATTTTCTTTAAAAAAGATACATTTAGAGTTAGATAAACTTGGATTTTTTTTGTCAGGAACCCATACAGGATGCTACCCTCTACAACATAACCCTCACTTCAAATCAAAACTCAAAACCTACAACCTGATTTTGGACGGATTTACGGAATCACCTGGAAGGTTCACATCTACCAAGGATTAATTATTCTATAAGCAAATCCTCTGGAAAACAACAGAAACCTGAGAACACCACCCAACCTGGAACTGAGTGAGTAATGTTTAGTCTGAAACTATATTTGATTTCCAAAAGCCAGAAGAAAATACATGACATACTTTATAAGGACTGAATAGTAACATATTTCTGCCAAGCTTGATACAGCTTCAACTAGCACTTAAGTGTCAAGTGAGAGGTGTCAAAGCCCATTAGCCCAACAATGGCAGGAGAGTCGAATAGTCTACCCCAACCAAATGGAGAGGCCTTAGAAGCTGCCTCCCGCTGTTCAGAAGTAATTAAAATACAGTACCCTGTGCATGTAAAAAATGACAAGACAAGAAAAGATCACAAAATGAAGCTCCTTATGGAAAATCAAGAGACACCTTTTGCTGACTATTACAAAAATGGGAACATCAGCAACCTTATCTTCCACACAAACCATCCCCAGGCATGGCACAGTGCTATATTAGCCACTACCCCTCTGTTAAGAGAGGGGGGTTAACGAGGGGTGGAAACTCAGGATTCTTGACAACGAGGACGAGGAGTCAGCTAATATAAACCTATATAAGTCTGGAACAGTATTGGTACAGGGCAACCACAAACAGTTTCAGCTGGACTTTCACCTAATCAAAGAATTAGCCCAGCAGGAGAAGCTCTCCCTTGATAAAGATACCCCCACCCCAAGTGGGTCAGACCAAACCTCTTCACCATATAACCCCACAGACGGCACCCTCAGCAGACAGTCAACCTCCCAGTACAAGGTACTTCTCCTTCATTGAAATGAAGGATAAATTCACCCAGCTGGAGGTAGGCAGGTGGAGCTGGAACAGCAGGTGATCACACTCCAGTCAGCACAGACCCAGACAACAGTCCAGCACAACAACACCCCCTTAACCAGACCTGGAGAGCTGGAGGTGGAGAAAGACATATCTGCACTATGGACAGTGGTGAGACAACATCAACAGGAGAAAGAGCAGGAGCAGGAGAAGAACAGAGCACTAGAGGAGAGGATCAGACTGCTGGAGGAGAGGTTGAGGGGGATGGCATGTGACAGAGAACAACCCACTAGGGAGGTGGCCATCCCCACAGAGACGCCAGCAGAACAGCCCACCTCAGCACCCGACAAAAGTCTCGACACCACAGCAGAACAGTCCACACCAGACCCTGACCATAGAAACGACATCACAACAGAACAGACAAAAGAAAAACCCCAAGCCCAGCAGCTCTCACCCCCTCTGAGCACCCCCCCTGTCAGCCACCTGATAGCCCTCCTGACAACCCCCCCACACCCACTGAGGAAAAACACAAGACACAGATTGTCCTTCTTATGGACTCAAATGGGAAATATATAGAAGAAAAAAAACTTTTTCCCAAACACAGTGTGTCTAAACTCTGGTGTCCAAACACCCAGCGCGCCCTAGACCTTCTGTCTGAGGACAAACTAGGCTCACCTAGCCACATAATAATACACACAGGCAACAAACGACCTGAGAGCACAGCAGGAAAGGGTGGCCACAGCACTGAAGGGAGTGATTGAAAAAGCTCTTTCTACTTTCCCCAACGCACAAGTGGTTATCTCCCCTGCTACCACGAAAAGACTTCCACCCTGCTACAATACAGTGGTAAACGCAAGCATTTCCCGTGACTGTGCCTCAAAACCAAATGTTTTTCTGGCCCACCACTCCACCCTGGACTTGAACAGCCTCTATGACCAGGTCCACCTCTACAAGGCAGCAGTGCCCACCTTTGCCCGGACTCTAAAGGACATCGCTCTCAAACGAAGCCCCAACACTTCACACAGGAGCAAGAGATCAATAGACACCCCACCCAGACCAGCGAGACACCCTCCAAGACCTCCAGGACCCCCCCTGGACCTACACACCCCCCCCACATCAACCATGCCCACACCCAATTTAGGCCCCTCAGATCAGACCCATGCCACTCCTGCCCACCCCATGCACCCCACCCCCGCAAAGAGGGCATCAACATGGAAGTCACACATACGCCAGGTAGTGAGCGGCAAACAGGCCCAACCCCCACTCTTACACTCGCCCAAGCCAACGGCATGTACCAGATGCTCAGCAGGCTCTGCTCACACTTACTGGCCTGAGGCCAAACCCCGACCAACAACATTGGACACTTTATGGAACAAAAAGCCTTCACTATATCATCCTGGAATATCCAAGGCCTGAGGTCATCTGCCTTTGGCCTAAAGAGCAGGAACCCGGACTTCACCAAAGAAATCGGTAATGCAGACATTGTCATCCTGCAAGAAACATGGTATAAGAGGAGACGGACCCACTGGTTGCCCTCTAGGTTACAGAGAGCTGGTAGTCCCATCCACCAAACTACCGAGTGTGTGAAACGGAAGGGACTCAGGGGGAATGCTAATTTGGTATAGAGCAGACCTAACTCACTCCATTAAAATTAATCAAAACAGGAACATTTTACATTGGCTAGAAATTCAAAAGGAAATTATCTTAACAGAGAAAAATGTCCTCCTGTGTGCTACCTATATCCCCCCACTAGAATCCCCATACTTTAACTTCTTGAGAATACAGGGGGTGCTATTTTTCATAGCAAATAATTTGCTCTACAGTTAATTAACTGCTCTTATTCAATTATTGCTCTTACTATATGCATATAAATAATACCATTGGAAAGAAAACAATCTCTAGTTTCTAAAACCGTTTCAATTTTGTCTCTGAGTGATACACAAGTCATTTGACAGCACTTTCCCTGACCAAGAAGTAGAATGCAAGAAGTCTATGCTCGCTTCAACGCTCTGCCTATATATGGTCAAGACCCCTATGACCAGAAACACACTTCATTCGCCTTCCTCTGGGTGTCAAGAGGACGTCAGAGGAGAATTCTTTGTTTATCTGGTACTGACGTGAAATAAGACCTATTTCTTTGGCGTGACCGACAACTTCCGGTTTTCTGATTCGCACGAGTTGGAGCTGCGATTGTGTACTGTTTTGCTGGCGTTTATGGATGAAAACTATCTCCGTGTCGAATTTTGTTTGATACATGTGACCATATCATCGTAATGTATGTTTTTTCAATATAGTTTAATCAGATTATTTGAATTTTTTCGGGAGTTTTGTGGTGTTCGTTGTCTGATTTTATTTACGTTTGAGAGATCCGTGCCACTCGACCAGTACCTGTGCTAAATGGAGTGGGAAAGGAACAATTCTGAACGGAACCAACGACTCATCTTGACAAAGGACACTTTGATCAACATTCTGATGAAAGATCAACCATAGTAAGACCCAATTTACGATGTTTATATCATATCTGTTGTGCATGTGAACTGGCCGTGGGCGCCTAGCCGAATCTGCTGGTATAGCTATGCTAATTTAGCGCTACATTTTGTTTTCGTTATAAACATTTAATAAATCTGAAATATTGTTTGGATTCACCAGATGTTGGGCTTTCAATATCTGTACGCTGTGTATTTTTCTGAAATGTTTTAAGATGAGTAATTCGTTATATGACGTTGGTCTCTGTAATTGTTCTGGCTGGGTCAGCACTATTTCAGATTGCAGCTGCAATGTAGAACTGTGATTTATACCTGAAAAATGCAAATTTTTTCCAAAAAAAACTATGCTATACCATAAATATGTTATCAGACTGTCATCTTATGAAAGTTGTTTCTTGGTTAGTGGCCTATATATTATTTTTATTTAGTCGAATTTAGTGATAGCTACTGACGCAGGAAAAACTGTTGGAGTAAAAAAATCGTGTCCTTTGCTAACGTGGTTAGCTAATAGATTTAACATATTGTGTCTTCCCTGTAAAACATTTTAAAAATCTGAAATGGTGGCTTTATTCACAAGACCTGTATCTTTCATCTGGTGTCTTGGACTTGTGATTTAATGATATTTTAGATGCTACAAGGTTACTTTGACGCTATGCTAGCTATGCTACTCAGTGGGGGGGGGGGGGGGGGGGGGGTGCTACCGGATCAGGGTTGGTGACTCGTGAGAAGTTAATGAAGACAGCTTCTCCATCCTGGAGGGGGAATCAATCATTTCCAGGCCCAGGGACATGTATTAGTCTGTGGAGACCTAAATGCCGAACGGACTCAGGAACCTGACACCCTCAGCACACAGGGGGACAAAACACCTACCTGGAGGTGACAGCATTCCCTCCCCCATATGCCCACCTAGGCACAACTATGACAACATAACCAACAAAAACGGGTCAACAACTCCTGCAGCTCTGTCGCACGCTGGGTATGTACATAGTCAATGGTAGGCTTCGAGGGGACTCCTATGGTAGTACACCATATAGCTCATCTCTTGGCAGTAGCACTGTAGACTACTTTATCACTGACCTCAACCCAGAGTCTCTCAGAGCGTTCACAGTCAGCCCACTGACACCCCTATCAGACCACAGCAAAAATCACAGTCTACTTGAACAGAGCAATACTCAATCATGAGGCATCAAAGCCAAGGAACTGAGTAACATTAAAGAAATGCTATAGATGGAAGGAATGCAGTTTGGAAACCACCAAAAAACAATTAGGCAACAGCAAATTCAATCCTTTTAGAACAACTTCCGGGTAAACGTTCCACTGCAATAGTGAAGGTGTAAACTTGGCAGTAGAAAATCTTAACAGTATATTTGACCTCTCAGCTTCCCTATCAAATCTAAAAATCTCAAATAGAAAACCGAAGAAAATGAACAACAATGACAAAATGGTTTGATAAAGAATGCAAAAATCTAGAAATAAAATTGAGAAAACCTGTCCACCCAAAAACATAGAGACCCGGAAAACCTGAGTCTACGCCTTCACTATGGTGAATCACTAAAACAATACAGAAATACACTACGGAAAAGAAGGAACAGCACGTCAGAAATCACTCAATGTAATTGAAGAATCCATAGACTCTAACCAATTCTGGGAAAATGGAAAACACTAAACAAACAACAACACGAAGAATTATCTATCCAAAATGGAGATGTATGGGTAAACCACTTCTCAATCTTTTTGGCTCTATAACAAAGAATAAAGAGCAAAAACATATACATGATCAAATACAAATCCTAGAATCAAACTATTAAAGACTACCAGAACCCACTGGATTCTCCAATTACCTTGAATGAGTTACAGGAAACAAAATAAAACCCTCCAACCCAAAAAGGCCTGTGGTGTTGATGGTATCCTTAATGAAATGATCAAATATACAGACAACAAATTCCATTGGCTATATTAAAACTCTTTAACATCGTCCTTAGCTCTGGCATCTTCCCCAATATTTGGAACCAAGGACTGATCACCCCAATCCACAAAAGTGGAGACAAATTTGACCCCAATAACTACCGTGGAATATGCGTCAACAGTAACCTTGGGAAAATACTCTGCATTATCATTAACAGCAGACTCGTACATTTCCTCAATGAAAACAATGTACTGAGCAAATGTCAAATTGGCTTTTTACCAAATTACCGTACAAACAGACCATGTATTCACCCTACACACCCTATTGACAACCAAACAAACCAAAACAAAGGCAAGTCTTCTCATGCTTTGTTTGATTTCAAAAAAGCCTTCGACTCAATTTGGCATGAGGGTCTGAATATACAAATTGATGGAAGTGGTGTTGGGGGTAAAACATACGACATCATAAAAATCCATGTACACAAACAACAAGTGTGCGGTTAAAATTGGCAAAAAAACAACACATTTCTTCACACAGGCTCGTGGGGTGAGACAGGGATGCAGCTTAAGCCCCACCCTCTTCAACATATATATCAACAGAATTGGCGCGGGCACTAGAACAGTCTGCAGCACCCGGTCTCACCCTACTAGAATCCGAAAGTCAAATGTCTACTGTTTGCTGATGATGCTGGTGCTTCTGTCACCAACCAAGGAGGGCCTACAGCAGCACCTAGATCTTCTGCACAGATTCTGTCAGACCTGGGCCCTGACAGTAAATCTCAGTAAGACCAAAATAATGGTGTTCCAAAAAAAGGTCCAGTCGCCAGGACCACAAATTCCATCTAGACACCGTTGCCTAGAGCACACAAAAAACTATACATACCTCGGCCTAAACATGCAGCACCACAGGTAGCTTCCACAGAGAGCTGTGAACGATCTGAGAGACACAGGCCAAGAAAGGGCATTCTATGCCATCAAAAGGAACATAAATTTCAACATACCAATTAGGATCTGGCTAAAAATACTTGATCAGTCATAGAGCCCATTGCCCTTTATGGTTGTTGAGGTCTGGGGTCCGCTCACCAACCAAGATTTCACAAAAATGGGGACAAACACCAAATTGAGACTCTGCATGCAGAATTCTGCAAAATATCCTCCGTGTACAACGTAGAACACCAAATAACATGCAGAGCAGAAATTAGGCCGATACCCACTAATTATCCAAAATCCAGACAAAGAGCCGTTAAATTCTACAACCACCTAAAGGAAGCGATTCCCAAACCTTCCATAACAAAGCCATCACCTACAGAGAGATGAACCCGGAGAAGAGTCCCCTAAGCAAGCTGGTCCTAGGGCTCTGTTCCACAAACACACAACACACCCCACAGAGCCCCGGACAACAGCACAATTAGACCCAACCAAATCATGAGAAAACAAAAAGATAATTACTTGACACATTGGAAAAGAATTAACAAAAAAACAGAGCAAACTAGAATGCTATTTGGCCCTAACAGAGAGTATACAGTGGCAGAATACCTAACAACTGTGACTGACCCAAACTTAAGGAAGCTTTGACTATGTACGACTCAGTGAGCATAGCCTTGCTAATTGAGAAAGGGCCGCCGTAGGCAGACATGGCTCTCAAGAGAAGACAGGCTATGTGCTCACTGCCCACAAAATGAGGTGGAAACTGAGCTGCACTTCCTAACCTCTGCCCCATGTATGACCATATTAGAGAGACACATATTTCCCTCAGATTACACAGATCCACAAAGAGAATCGAAAACAAATCCAATTTTGATAACTCCCATATCTACTGGGTGAAATTCCACAGTGTGCCATCACAGCAGCAAGATTTGTGACCTGTTGCCACAAGAAAAGGGCAACCAGTTGAAGAACAAACACCATTGTAAATACACCCATATTTTATGTTTATTATTTTAACTTGTGTGCTTTAACCATTGTACATTGTACACACTGCATATATAATATGACATTTGTAATGTCTTTATTGTTTTGAAACTTCTGTATGTGTAATGTTTACTGTTCATTTTTATTGTTTATTTGACCTTTTGTATATTAATCTACCTCACTTGCTTTGGCAATGTTAACACATGTTTCCCATGCCAATAAAGCCCCTTGAAGAGAGAGAGAGAGAGAGAGAGAGAGAGAGAGAGAGAGAGAGAGAGAGAGAGAGAGAGAGAGAGAGAGAGAGAGAGAGAGAGAGAGAGAGAGAGAGAGAGAGAGAGAGAGAGAACAGAGAGAGAGAGAGAGAGACAGATTGAAGAAGAGAGAGAGAGAGAGAGAGAAGGGAGGAGAGAGGAGAGAGATGGAGAGAGAGAGAAGAGAGAGAGAGAGAGAGAGAGAGAGAGAGAGAGAGAGAGAGAGAGAGAGAGAGACTTGGCCTAGGCTACTGTTGATTGCAAAGATGGAGGCCTTTTTTAAAGAACAATCTTAAGTACTGTGTTGACCCAGTAAAGTGTCACACCTTGAACTAGAGGTCTTCACAGGTCCAAAAAGTTGGACCTGTTCTGAAATGGACCAAAGGACAGTCAGAACCATTCATAAATGGGGCTGTGGAAAAACAGACTCAAACAGACACGTACCGGTTCAGATCCAAGAGATAGAAAGAAACAGACTGGGTGCAGCCAGCGTCATCAATAAACAAGCAATATGGGCCAAATGATCCTACATGTCCTGAAAACTGCATATAACAAATTACTACTTTTTGGACCTGTGAAAACCTATGTTTAAGGTGTGACACTTTACCGGGTCTACATAGTACTTAATAGGCCTGTATTCTTCCCACGTTTAACAGATATCTTGCTCATCTACCCCTCTTCTGACATATTAGTCTGTATAATGTTAGTTTATACACACACACAGTAGTCTAAGTCTATGAGGGAGGGGTAAAAGGTGGGAGAGATGTGAAGGTAATATGTGAGCTCATGATCATTATGCTCAGAGCTTGAACTCATCACAGTCTACGTTTGAACCATCAAATCTCTCTTTCTCGCCTTCGCGCTCTCACACTTTATTGATTGTTGTGTGACATTACAGATGCTCATAATTTTTTGTTAGATACTCTCCCCATGTTTTGACAGACATCTTGCTTGTCTGGATGGCCTGTTCTACCCCTCTTCTGACCAATTAGTCTGTATATAAAGACCACACAGATTGTCGGTACAGATGCTCAATCTGTTTTTTGTTTGATATAAACAGGCATGTATTATTTGCATGTTCACTATGAACTATGGAACCTTAAGATACAATATGTACCTACTGTAATGACATCTGCCTGTATGGACGGGTTTTATCATTGCTGCTAATAAATGGGCAAAAGACCCAACCGAGAATCTGTTTGGAAAGCAGTGTGTTGTGCGTGACCTTGCAATCTCACATATGCTAGAGTAGCTATCAGGAAGGTTAGCCGACACACACACACACACACACTGTGTAGTCTAAGGGAGGTGTAAAGGTTTGGTGAGGCTTGCATATAAGGTGTAAAGTGTGGAAGGAGATTTGAATGGACATTGCCCATGGCCATTGGAATGCATTGATTTGTATGTACTGCTATTGTTTAAAAAGTAGAAATCGTATCAACAAGATTTTCTCAGGTGATCTACTCTAAAGCAGTCTGTAATGTTAGTTAGGTGTCTGTAGCTTAAAGGTTTTAGAGCAGGGGTGGTCAAAAGAAAAATAGTATGACTATGTCGTGTCTGTAACAAGCACACTAAAACCTAAAAGTATTACCTCTGGTAAGTTCAGTATCATATGTGTACGATTCATTTCATTAGTAGGTGAAAAGAAATACCTTAAGTGGAAAAATACTAAATGTCAACAATTGTCAACAATGTATTGCGTACACCATAAAATATGCGCACATTGCTAATTTGCATGTGTATATACTGTAAATACAATTATATTACATTTTAATATTCTGAAATTATTGTATATAACCACCGAAAATGTAATGTTGATAGGACATTCCTATCTTGAGATATTTGAGTTTATGATTGTTAATCTAAGTCCACCATTTTGGTGCCATTTTTGGAAAATGTTTTGCCATAGAGCTTGCCAGTTTCTAGTCCTAAAAACCGTAAATAAAATTCTGGTTTGTTCAGACATTTCTATGGGGGAAAGAATGGGGTTTTGGGATGAATGCAAAAAATAAGGTCTGAGGTTAAGGAGATTTTATACATTTTGCTCTATGAGATAATATCAGTCAGTTAACAAGACCGTTATGAATATTGAAGGCTTTGTACATTATGTGCTTTACATAAATGCTTCAAAATTCAAAGTAACGTTAGCTGATGAAGACTCATTAAACAAAACGTATAAGAGCTCCTAAGCCTGTGTTTATCCAAAAGCCCCTTCCATTTCCCCAAAGACTTTGGCCAACGAGCCATGGCAGAGTTAGCTTCCATTAATGGCTACAAAAAGGCCCCATTACTATTGTTTTCTATTGACCAGGGCCCAGTTTCCCAATAGTGATGGTAGTGTTTTAATGATGCATCTTTCTTACAATGGCCGAAGATGAAACATGCATTTCCCAAAACACCACGCTGAGAGAACTTTCGCTAAGTGCGTCGTTGAAGCATGTGTCGATACTAAAAGGATCGAAAGAAAGACAGCACTGAAATGCATGTTTCATCTTCGGCCGTTGTAAGAAAGATGCATAATTAAAACTTCTTCAGGATTGCTGGGTCCCCTGCGTGACGTTTAGCTAATGTAGGCTAATGCAATTAGAATGATGTAAGTAACAAGAACATTTCCCAGGACATAAACATATCTGATATTGGTAGAAAGCTTAAATTCTTGTTAATCTAACTGCACTCTCCAATTTACAGTAGCTAATACAGTGAAAGAAAACCATGCTTTTTGTTTGGGGAGAGTGCACAGTTTTGAACATAAAGTTATTAATAAACCAATTAGGCACATTTGGGCAGTCTTGATACAAAATTTAGAACAGAAATGCAATGGTTCATTGAAACCATCTAAAACGTTGCACAACGACTGCTGCCATCTACTGGCCAAAATCTAAATTGCAGCTGGGCTGGAAAAATACATGATGGCCTTTCTCTTGCATTAAAAAAATAATACAAAAGAACGGTTGTTTTTTCTTTGTATTGTCTTTAACCAGCTCTATTGTGTTATATTCTCCTACATTCCTTTCACATTTCCACAAACTTCAAAGGCGTTTCCTTTTAAATGGTACCACGAAAATGCATATCCTTGCATCAGGGCCTGAGTTATAGGCAGTTAGATTTGGGTATGTCGTTTTAGGCAACATTTTAAAAAAAGGGTTAGATCCTGAAGAGGTTTAAAAACCTCTTCAGCATTCAAATCTTACAAATCTTGACATTAGAATTATTCCAGAATACTGACGATATTGCATGCGATTATCTGAGGACAGTGCCCAGCACACAAAAGCATTAAAAATATTTTCCAACCAGGCAGATGCGCCACGAAAGTCAGAAATAGCGATAAAATAAATCACTTTCCTTTGAAGATCTTCTTCTGTTGGCACTCCAAAAGGTCCCAGCTACATCACAAATGGTAATTTTGTTCGATAAAGTCCTTCTTTATATCCCCCAAAAATCAGTTACCCTGGCATGCTTCTTTCAATAATCTACCGGTTTCCCTCCTTCAAAATGCATACAAAATGAATCCCAAACGTTACCAATAAACTTTCCAAACAAGTCAAACAACGTTTATAATCAAGCCTCAGGTACCCTAATACATAAATATACGATAAAAATTAAGACGGAGAATCGTTATTGTCATTACCGGAGATAAACAACAAAGTACGCGCATTAGCCAGTACGCGTAACAAACACTACAGCCAAAATGGGAGCCACTTATTAGAAAAACGACAAATTCTAGCTCATTTTCCCAAAAACAAGCCTGTAACTCTTTCTAAAGACTGTTGACATCTAGTGGAAGCCCTAGGAACTGCAATCTGGGAGGACAGCAATCGTTAACGGGATCGATATGACAACAGCCAGTGAAAGTGCAGGGCGCCAAATTCAAACAACAGAAATCCAAAAATTAAAATTCCTCAAACATAAAAGTATTTTATACAATTTTAAAGGTAATCTTGTTGTTAATCCCACCACAGTGTCCGATTTCAAAAAGGCTTCACAGCGAAAGCACAATAAACGATTATGTTAGGTCACCGCCAAATCACAGAAAAACACAGCCATTTTTCCAGCCAAAGACAGGAGTCACAAAAAGCAGAAATAGATACAATTATTCACTTTTTTTATTTTATTTTATTTAACCTTTATTTAACCAGGTAGGCAAATTGAGAACACGTTCTCATTTACAATTGCGACCTGGCCAAGATAAAGCAAAGCAGTTCGACACATACAACAACACATAGTTACACATGGAGTAAAACAAACATATAGTCAATGATACAGTGAAAAAAATAAGTCTATATACAATGTGAGCAAGTGAGGTGAGATAAGGGCCAAGCTTCCTGCCATCCAGGACCTCCATACCAGGCGGTGTCAGAGGAAGGGCCTAAAAATTGTCAGCCACCCTAGTCATAAACTGTTCTCGCTGCTACCGCACGGCAAACGATACCGGAGCACCAAGTCTAGGTCCAAGAGGCTTCTAAACAGCTTCTACCCCCGTGACATAAGACTCCTGAACACCTAATGAGTAATGAGATGGCTACCCAGACTACCCCCCCCCCCTATTTTACACCGCTGCTTCTCTCTTGTTATCTATGCATAGTCACTTTAATAACTCTACCTACATGTACATATTACCTCAACTAACCGGTGCCCCCGCACATTGACTCTGTACCGGTACCCCCTGTATAGTCTCGCTATTGTTATATTATCATATTACTTTTTTGAAACTGCATTGTTGGTTAGGGGCTCGTAAGTCAGCATTTCACTGTGAGGTCTACTACACCTGTTGTATTCAGCATTTCACTTTAAGGTCTACTACACCTGTTGTATTCAGCATTTCACTGTAAGGTCTACTACACCTGTTGTATTCAGCATTTCACTGTAAGGTCTACTACACCTGTTGTATTCAGCATTTCACTGTAAGGTCTACCTACACCTGTTGTATTCAGCGCATGTGACTAATAAAATTACATTTACTTTACTGTTTATATTTTTGAAAATGTTTACTCCACTACATTCCTAAAGACAATGTACCTTTTACTCCATACATGGATGCACCTGAGCTCAATTTCGAGTGTCATAGCTATTGTGTGTAGATTGAGGATTTTTTATTTAATCAATTTTTGAATAAGGCTGTAACATAACAATGTGGAGAAGGGGTCTGAATACTTTCCAAAGGCGCTGTGTAAACTAAACCAGTAGAGATATAGGATGGATTGTAATTACTGTTCTACAACACTCTCTCTAGACAAATGGCTCCTATTCAATCTTTATCATTGTTGTCCTCAGAGACAGGCCCCCTTCCCCTCTGCCCAAAGACAATGCACATAGACCATTCCATCCAACCCATAAAACAATAATTACTACTTATAAACATATTAAACTGGCTCAAGTCAGTCTCCAACAGTATTCACTGTGTGGATGTATGTAATGGTCAAGTCAGTCTCCAACAGTATTCACTGTGTGTGATGTATGTAAGATGGTCAAGTCAGTCTCCAGCAGTATTCACTGTGTGTGGTGTTATGTAAGATGGTCAAGTCAGTCCATCAGCACGATCGCATCCCTTCCACTAAAACCATACCTCTTGGTATGTACAGTTTAAGTCAGAAGTTTACATACACTTAGGTTGGAGTCATTAAAACTCATTTTTCAACCACTCCACAAATTTCTTGATAACAAACTATAGTTTTGTCAAGTCGGTTAGAACATCTACTTTGTGCATGACACAAGTAATTTTTCCAACAATTGTTTACTGACAGATTATTTCACTTATAATTCACTGTATCACAATTCCAGTGGGTCGGAAGTTTACATACACTAAGTTGACTGTGCCTTTAAACCGCTTGGAAAATTCCAGAAAATTGTGTCATGGCTTTAGAAGCTTCTGATAGGCTAATTGACATCATTTGAGTCAATTGAATATGTATGAACTTTCCAATTTGTAAGTCGCTCTGGAAAAGAGCGTCTGCTTAAAAGACTTAAAGTAAAAAAAATAAGGGAGGTGAAGGCAAACAAATATATGTAAATAAATAAAAATTAAAAGGCCAGTGGCGGAAGTAAATACACAACAGCAAGTAAAATAAATAACTAAAAACACTGGACAATGGTTGGTTGCAGTGGAAGAAAGCGCAAAGTCGAAGACAGAAATAATGGGGTGCAAAGGACAAAATAAATAAATAAATACAGTAGTAAAGAGGTAGTTGTTTGGCTAAATTATAGATGGGCTATGTACAGGTGCAGTAATCTTTGAGCTGCTCTGACAGCTGTGCTTAAGCTAAGTGAGGGAGATAAGTGTTCAGTTTCAGAGATTTTGTAGTTCGTTCCAACCATTGGCAGCAAGAACTGGAAGGAGAGGCGGCCACAGAAGATTGGTTTTTGGGGTGACCAGAGAGATAAACCTGCTGGAGCGCGTGCTACAGGTATGTGTTGCTATTGACCAGCGAGCTGAAATAAGGGGGATTTACCTAGCAGGGTTTGTAGATGACCTGGAACCAGTGCGGTTGGCACCCGAGTATGAAGCGAGGGCCAGCCACGAGAGTGTACAGTCGCATGGTGGTAGTATATGGGGCTTTGGGACAAAACGATGCCTGTGATAGACTGCATCCAATTTTATTGAGTAGGGTTTTGGAAGCTATTTTGTAAATGACATCACCGAAGTCGAGGATTGGTAGGATGGTCAGTTTTACAAGGGTATGTTTGGCAGCATGAGTGAAGGATGCTTTGTTGCGAAATAGGAAGCCAATTCTAGATTTAACTTTGGATTGGAGATGTTTGATGTGAGTCTGGAAGGAGAGTTTACAGTCTAACCAGACACCTAGGTATTTGTAGTTGTCCACATATTCTAAGTCAGAGCCGTCCAGAGTAGTGATGTTGGACAGGCGGGCAGGTGCAGGCAGCGATCGGTTGAAGAGCATGCATTTAGTTTTAAACTAACCTTTGATGATCTTCATCAGATGACACTCATAGGACTTCATGTTACACAATACATGTATGTTTTGTTCGGTAAAATTCATATTTATATAAAACATCTGAGTATACATTGGCGCGTTATGTTCAGTAGTTCCAAAAACATCCAGTGATTTTGCAGAGCCACATCAATTTCCAGAAATACTCCTAATAAACGTTGATCAAAGATCAAGTGTTATACATGGAATTTTAGATCCACTTCTCCTTAATGCAACCGTTGTCAGATTTTAAAAAAGCTTTACGGAAAAAGCAAACCATGCAATAATCTGAGGTCGGCGCCCAGAGCCCAATCAAGATAAAAATATATCCGCCATATTGTGCAGTCAACAGAAGTCAGAAATAAAATTATAAATATTCACTTACCTGTGATGATCTTCATCAGAATGCACTCCCAGGAATCCCAGTTCCACAATAAATGTTTGATTTGTTCGGTAATGTCCATAATTTATGTCCAAATAGCTACTTTTGTTTTGCCCGTTTGGTAAACAAATCCAAAGTCATGAAGCGCGTTCACTAAAAGCAGACGAAATGTAAAAAAGTTTCCGTTACAGTCAGTAGAAACATGTCAAACGATGTATTGAATCAATCTTCAGGATGTTTTTAACATAAATCTTCAATAATGTTCCAACCGGAGAATTCCTTTGTCTTCAGAAATGCGATAGAACAGAGCTCGCTCTCACATGAACGCGCAGGGTCAGCGCATGTTCAGCTAATGGTAGACCTTACTCAACCCCCTCTCATTTGGCCCCACTTCACAGTAGAAGCATCAGACAAGGTTCTAAAGACTGTTGACATCTAGTGGAAGCCTTAGGAAGTGCAACATGACCAATATCCTACTGTATCTTCAATAGGGGCTGAGTTTAAAAACTACAAACCTCAGATTTCCCACTTCCTGGTTGGATTTTTTTCTCAGGTTTTTTCCTGCCATATGAGTTCTGTTATACTCACAGACATAATTCAAACAGTTTTAGAAACTTCAGTGTTTTTTCTATCCAATACTAATAATAATATGCATATGTTAGCATCTCGGACTGCGTAGGAGGCAGTTTACTCTGGGCACCTCTGGGCACCTTATTCATCCAAGCTACTCAATACTGCCCCGCAGCCATAAGAAGAAAACTGTCTGTGAAACAAAGCCATTCCTTTGGTTGATACTAAAGGGAGAGAAATAGCCCCCCTTCTCTGTAATTTACAACAGGGTGTGAACTGTCCAACTGGCCCAGTTCCCTCCTCCCCTTTTCTGTTGGTAAGAGAAGGTATGGTTATTGTCATGACAGTAGGCTGGGGGACTGGCTCGCTGGAACGAGAGGACCTTCCGCTATTTGAAAGTGACTCCTCTCGGGTGTTGAGATGGTGGATGACGTGGAGTACCTCATCCGCAGTTGCGCCAGCTGATGGTGTTGGTGTTGGTGGAGTAGGTGTCCCTGTTCGCCGACCGTCTGAATGTTTCTCTATCTTCTGCTGCTTCCATATTTTCAAAGTAGTATTCTGTAACGTAAACACAGGGTGTCTGAAAGCAAGTGCAATGTGAGTTTAATGAAAATGAACCTGGAAAGAATACAAAACAAGAGAAGCGTCTAAGAAGGAAAACTTAACCAATTCAACCTGAATAATGAAGCTAGGGAGTGCTAGAAAATGGGGGAGTATTCTGGGTAGTGATGGAGTCCAGGTGTGCCTCATGAGTTGCAGGTGTGCGTAATGAGGTTTGCCAAGTGTGCATAATGATGGGTTGCCAGGACCGGTGGTTAGTAAACCGGCAACGCTGGAGAGGGGGAACGAGAGTAGACGTGACACCCAGTGTCTGTTGCAAAAAAGACTGAAGCAGGTTTTCCTCTAGGGTTTTCCCTGTGCTTAGCTCTATACAAATAATTTTTATAAAAAAACTGAGTTAGGAAGGACGGCTGTATCTTTGTAGTGACTGGGTGTATTGATATACCATCCACTGCAATTAATAACTTCACCATGCTCAAAGGGATATTCAATGTCTGTTTTTTTATTTTTACCCATCTACCAAAAGGTGCCCTTCTTTCTAATACATGACTAGTATTATAGCCTACATGAAAAAGTAAGCATTGACACTGAAAGACAGCTGTGTCTGATCCCATGTAGGTCTACCATCTCCTGCCGTTGTGCCCTTGATCAAGGGACTTCACCCCCGACAAAATAGAACTGCACTGTTAGTCACATGTTGGCAACATGTGGTCAACCCTCCATCTGGAGAGCTCCTGGGTGTGCAGGCTTGGCTTTTGATCCAGCCCTGAAACACCAGTCTACTTATCAAGGTCCTGGTGAGTAGCTGATGTTTAGTCTACAATGTAGTTAGACCAGGGCCTGAACAAAATCTGGGCCGGTGAAAGGCTATTTTTTATATATAAAAAAAATCTAAACATAATTACCCTTTGACATGGGGTATTGATTACCCTTTGACAGGGGGTATTGTGTGTAGGCTAGTCACACAAAATCTAAATCTCAAAATATGGAAAAAGTCAAGGGGTGTGAAGGCACTGTAGGTCTCTTTGTTTTCTCAGTATTTTGTCAGTACAGGATCTTTTTTATTTCTATATTCTTATTTTACATTTATGTAGTTCTGTCTTGGAGCTGTTCATGTCTATTCTGTTCTGTATTTGGTCATATTTTATGTTTTGTGTGGACCCCAGGAAAAGTAACTGCTGCTTTTATAACAAATGGAATGCCATTCTGTTTAATACATACACATTCAAAAAAGACATACTGTAGATTTCTCTTCTCTTCTTAGATAGTGGTGTTTTCATCTCACAGTCTTTTTTTGTAATTTATTTCCTCATTTATTTTATGGAACCGGACAGAAAATTGTGTTGCCATGATAATGTAACCGGTTCAAAGGGGATCAATCTGCAAGGGAAAATTCCCAAGAAATATCATTAAATAGTCCCAGTGAATGTGGTCGTTATCGTTCTGGCTCGGGTCCATGTTACAGACAATCAGCATAAAGGCAGTATCTGAGTGTGCACTGGAGTCTGCAAGCGAAGCTTTGAACCAAAACAATATGACATCGATAAAAAGGTCATTCCACTGGCTCTTGTTTAGACTTTGAAGACTTTAAATGGTATTTAATTGTACCATAGGGCTCTAGACAAAGGGCTATTTTTAACCTGCATCAATTCCTTTGCCCTGTGCATTCCTTTAGTGATCCTGAGGTCCTGTGTGTGTGTGTGTGTGTGTGTGTGTGTGTGTGTGTGTGTGTGTGTGTGTGTGTGTGTGTGTGTGTGTGTGTGTGTGTGTGTGTGTTTGTGTGTGTGAGAGAGAGAGAGAGCCAGAGAGAGAGAGACTTGCTTTACATGCCAATAAAGCCCCATGAATTGAATTCAATTGAGAGAGAGAGAGAGAGAGAGAGAGATCTATTGGATGAAATACCACAGTGTACAATCACAGCAGCAATATTTGTGACCTGTTGCCACAAAAAAAGGGCAACCAGTGAAGAACAAACACCATTGTAAATGTAACAGTTTAACTTTAGTCCGTCCCCTTGCCCCGGGCACGAACCAGGGACCCTCTGCACACATCAACAATAGTCACCCACAAAGCATCATTACCCATCGCTCCACAAAGGCTGCGGCCCTTGCAGAGCAAGGGGAACCACTACTTCAAGGTTTCAGAGTAAGTGACGTCACCGACTGAAAGTCTGCTAGCGCGCAACACCGCTACCTAGCTAGCCATTTCACATTGGTTACATTTACCCCCCTTTCGACCTCCTCCTTTTCTGCAGCAACCAGTGATCCGGGTCAACAGCATCAATGTAACAGTTTAACTTTAGTCCGAAATATTATCCATTTCACTTCCTTTGGCAATGTAAACATATGTTTACCATGCCAATAAAGCCCCTTAAATTGAAATTGAGAGCGAGAGAGAATCCACAGATCCGATCATTGGGATTCAACAGCTCAACTAGAGGCATATTTTGATTTGTTCTTAACACAAGCAGACGCTAATCTCATGCCAAACCCAAGGTAAATGAAAAAAGTTTTCTTAAAGAAGCAGATTTTTTTCATGATATGAAAAAATGAGGGAGAAACGCAAAGGATTTATTTGAAGCTGCACACTCAGAAAATAGGGTTCCTCAAGGGTTCTTTGGGAAGGGTGATAGTTCAATGTGGAACCAAAATGACTTAAAGAACCCTTCGAGCCATTCAATGGTTCTTTACAGTTCACAAAAGGGTTATTTAGTGATCATTAAAATGTAGGGGTGCCGGCTCATTAGCATACTGTTGGGCGTGGTTTGCTTGCAGCTCTTTTTGTGCAACCGTGAGTGTCATTCCAGTTTGTCTATTGTGTTGTGTTATGCTATTACATGTTAAATAAATCTATGGTAAGTTACAGTATCTTGTAAAAGATACGAATGTCCTTGTGTCAATGGAGAACATTTGATAAAACCGTGGTTCTCAATTCTCTCCTCAGGGACCCCAGAGCTAGCACACCTAATTCTACTTGTCAGTTGACACATTACTAACACCTATGAATTTGAACAATATGATATGGCTATCCAGAATTTTAAAAAACTTCATGGTTCTGCAAAATAATCTACAAAGCACCTTTGAGATTGATGAATGGTTCTATAAAATAACATCAACAACAAAAAGTGTTCTATATAGCGCCAAAAAGGGTTGTGATCATAGCGGAACCCTTATTTGGTTCTATTTTACAACCTTTTTTTCAATGATTCTTTATAGAACCTTAGGAAGTTGTTATTTAAATCACCATACAGGTTCCATTTAGAACCTGTATTTATGAGCATGGTTCTTTATAGAACCATCAAAATAAGGGGTCAAAAAGGGATCTCTTATGACTAAAGCCAAATAACCCTTATTTGGCACTATATAGAACCATTTGTTTTTAGTGTGTGGACATGACACGAGTGTGAGAGAGCTTTCCCACTCCTTCGTCAGTCCCTCATTTTCTCATCTTCAAAGGATCCTTCACTCCTAGCGCTGCCAAACTCTCTCTCTCCTCTCGCTCTCTCTTCCACGCTCTCATTCAGTCTGACTTCTTCTCAAACTCTTGTCTGAAACAGCCTCCCTTTTCTTCTTACAACCTTTTCCATTCCTCTCTTTATCGCTCTGACTTTCTCTGACTAACCACCTCTCCCCCATTCCCTCCCTCCCTCTGCAATGAAGTGGTGGTAACATGTTAATTACCCGTCTGTGCGGGGAAGCACACATGGGCATCCATTCACGTAAACACAGGGGAGCATGTTGACAAGATGGCCATATGAACTATCAATACTGTTTATAGCAATCACCCACGCTCTGATTAATGACGGGATTAATCAGATACATAGAGGGTGGAATGTGTGTGTGTGTGTCTCTGTGTGTGTATGCAGGTGTGTGCGTTTGTGCACGTGTGCGCGCGTGTGTGTGTGTGTGTGTGTGTGTGTGTGTGTGTGTGTGTGTGTGTGTGTGTGTGTGTGTGTGTGTGTGTGTGTGTGTGTGTGTGTGTGTGTGTGTGTGTGTGTGTGTGTGTGTGTGTGTGTGTGTGTGTGTGTGTGTGTGTGTGTGTCTGAAACCCGGGGTAATGTTTTGATTGGGAAGGCCAGAGTTGGTGAAGGAGAAAGCCTATTAACCTGTGTTTCCTGCGGGTCGCCCAGCGTCATTCCAGGTCAAACCGCAGTGCAGTGACACAGGAAGCCGATTAGTGTCAGCCTGATTGTGTTTGATGATAGCTATCTGTAGCCCTGCTGTCTCTGTTCTAATCATGTACCATCCTCCACTGTTTGGGAATCCTCACAGATGAGGGGCTCCATGACATCAGCATAACTCGCATTAAAGTACAGACAGATCTACACATTTGCCAGATGATGCTTAGGCCTTTGGCAAGTGTGACTAAATGTCTCAGATGAATGGTTACTTTCTATATCACTGCCTCTATTCCAGTCTGGTCTGTTTCCCAGCCCCAGACATTATTACAATTTTATGTGTTTTCATTTTTTTGGGCATGGCGTGGATTGATAGGCAGTGGTGTTATTGTACTCCTGGGTCATGTTCATTAAAAGGCATGCCAAGGAAAACTTTTTAAAAAGCTTTGCAATGAAAAACAAAAACAAGTCCACGTAGTCCTTCCTTGTTTAAGTCTGCTTTCTTTCAATTTGGTGGCTAATCAATATGAGACAGTGCTTGGTCATTATTTTAGACTTCTTATGGTACCCTCGAAGCAGTCACTGTACAATGGTGATCTTTTTGATGTAAGTCGTCAGTTTGCCCACAACATGGCACTCCTCTGAGTGACACTTGAACCTAAGATGCCAAGACAACTCCCTTCCTTGCTGTGACAGATTGTTGCCGCTCCTCTCTAAACCCCAGGAGTACGAAACAACATCCTTGGCCATCCCTGTGTTTAGATTTCATGATGAATCCCCTCCATGACAAACCAATCAGTCACAGTGATCAGAGAAAGGACACTGCCATTGTCAGGCATGGGGGGGGGACTGGGAGGGGCTGTTCAGAAATCAGGCTCCGACTTTACAACAACAACCCTTCCAGAGGAGAAGATCCCATATGGCGCTTGGTCCTTCCAGTCAACCTTGAGGTCTGACCTCACCGTAACCATCTCATTAATCCCGAGGGATCCCAGCGGTCAGCCCTATCGAGTGGAGTGCTCCTATAAAATAAATGGAATGCTCCGCCGAGGCAAATGTTGAAGGTGAAGGACAGAGGGGCTCGCTCAACCCAGAGCACACTTCAGCTCTTCTGGACTCCGTCGGTCCGGGAGCTGCCTAGATGGATGACTGCCTGCCTGCCTGCCTGGATGGTTGTAGCTGTTGGGAAAAGGTTGCAGACGGAATTAAACATGAGGCCCCCAGAACGGCAGGAATGTTGGCCGTCACTCTCCGGGAAAAAATACCCGCGCACATCGGATGGGCTTGTCAGGTGTTGGAATAGATATGCTTGGCTGGGTGGAGGGAGAAATTAGAATTGCAGATGGATAAAGGGAGAAAAAATTATACTGGCATGCTACCATCCTTGGTTTCAGAGAGCTGTTATTATACCTGCAGTTTAGCCAAAAACAGATCTTTGTTGTGAGGATCAATTAATGCTCAAACAAATAGACAGTGAGATTATTTCGAGCCAATGAGCGATTATTAAAACCACAAAGAAAATATGCATTCGCTCTTATCTGATCTCTGGTCTCGGTAAGAATGTATAGTTTATGGCCTTGATACTTGGCCATGAACTACTAAACTATCCCATTTTAATTTGGTTCGGTTTTATAATCACATCCCCTGTGTTGTGGGCTGTGTTTTTTTTCAACTACTGCTACAAACTGTAAAGCTCTAGTAGATGTGGTCATAGTAATCCAACAGATTTCATTTTATGCCCTTCCAAAGAGCCAGATTTGTAATTTATCTGTACCACTGATAATGTACATACAAAAAAATCTCCCTTCCCATGGAGTAAAATAACGTTTTGGCTCGTCACTGAGGTATCGAGATGTGAGCCCAATTTGAGGTGTTAGTGATCTTGGAAATAACACACTATCATCTTCTATATCAAACGAACGATACTACAATGTGTATAATGTGTCCGTTGTAAAAAAAAAAAAGACCAATTAATAAATCCTCCAGTCATACACGACCCACACTGTATAGTTTTGGGATAACAGCATTGGTGGTTTAACTGCATTGCTATAGAGTACATCAGACAAAGTCAGACAAAATTGAACATCAACCCAGCAGTGAGCCAGTCAAGCAGATCCTCTCTCAGACACAGGTGTACACGGTTAAAATATTCACAATACTATCTCCCTGCCAGCTCACCACAGAAGAAGCAATTTGTCGGAAGAAGTAAATCCATTTAGCCTCGACAGAAAGGTGGCACGCAGACTTAATTGAGGTCTCTGGCTATGTTTAAAAGGAGTTAAATCATTTTTGGGCTCCAGCAGTTATTTTCTGCTCAGGTCAGCCAACTGAATACATGCCCAGTAATGAAACGACTACACTCGTAGAAAAAAAAGGGTTCTTCGGCTGTCACCATAGGATACGCCTTTTCGGTTCCAGGTAGAACACATTTTGGTTCGATGTACAACCTGGAGTCAAAAGCGTTCTCCCTGTGAAAAAAAAGGGTTCTTTAAAGGGTTCTATGGGGACAGCCAAAGAACCCCTGAAGGTTCTAGTTAGCACCTCTTTTGTTCTTTGTAATGTACTTTGTAATTCCAGGATAAAAAATAAACTCATGCACAAAAGCTGGACAATGTATTATCAAATGGCTTGACTCAAAATGTCCTTTTCCTTGTCTGAAAAGTTTTCTATTCAGATGTCTATTATACAGCAGTAAATGTATTGGTCTGAGTAAATGTATTGGTCTGTCGTTGTTTACTCTCGGCAAAATGCTGAATACCTACCAACCAACTTTACCATGTAAAGATTTCAACAAAGTCAAGACAGTCAACAGACACACACACACACACACATACGCAAGCATGTACGCACACACACAAACAAACCTGCAAGGAGGTTTGGACAGCGCAAGACTGGATGGAGTCAGCCAGATGCTTCTTGGCCTACTCACTCTAACACAGCAGCATGTACACTTTAAAAAGGCACAATGGAGCAGTCCCCAAACTGCGATAACAGAGTGAGGTAAGACCCTGGACCCTTTCATGACAAGTGCTGTCTACATTTTGCCATCTGGTTCAAATTAGTGTCTCTTTTCAATGGAAAAGGTGCTGATTATTTGTCTGTGACCTGCCCTCCCTGGCCCCCATTCCCCTCTGTGTTGTTAAATGTTTTCATCAGTGTTTTTCTAACGCATCAACTTGTAAATCAATATTTCCCCTGGAGCCCCGAAACAGTTCTGGCATAAAACAGCCATTGCAGCGTTTTAGACATTTTTTTGTTTTTTCCATCTCTACCAGTAAATGTTTACATTTGTTGCAGGTTTCCTTAAACCATGTCACTGCGCTTGACCGGCCAGTAGACGCCTCAGTGATAGGGGCAGCAGACCTTTTATTTACTTTCTTTCCCCCAAAACACTGCTCTAGTCTCTGAAGAACTTCTAAAGCACTTTGCCAAGGTGTACAACATTGCAGTTTCGCTGTTATTAACTCGGGAATTTTTCTCTTGTTTCTCAGAGAGCCATGTGGTACAAAAGCCATGAATTGAAGATGGCAGCCGAAAGCCTATTTCAGACACAGGAGGTCATTCCTGTGACGTTATACAAAGTCAAGTATTAATGTTATTGGAGCTATTCTAAGGAGAGCAGTTGCAAAGAGCTTAATCCTGGTTGACCTAGTCTGTTCAGCTGTTCTTGGACCTATCTCTAATAGCGCTATTACTCGAGAGACGCTGTAGCCGAGTATACAAAGCAACAAGCACACAAGTCAAATATTTATTCTCAGTGTCCTCAATTGCAATTGGACCACACTAACTTTAAAACTCTCTTTACAAGGATCAAGTTATTTTGCTCCATCTTTGCTCCAAAAAGGCCAGTGATATTTCTTCGATTTGGCCACCCAAAGACAGTGATAATGAGGGTCGAGTGGCTTAGATAGAAATCAATGCAAAACTGCCATGTGACGACATATGTGTCACCTTCTGACCCTAGTTCTTTTGTTATTTCTTTGTTTTAGTGTGGTCAGAGCGTGAGTTGGGTGGGTTATCTATGTTCGTTTTTCTATGTTGGTTTTTTCGTTTGGCCTGGTATGATTCTCAATCAGAGTCAGGTGTCGTTAGATGTCTCTGATTGAGAATCATAATTAGGTAGCCTTTTTTCACCTGGGTTTCGTGGGTGGTTGTCTTCCGTGTCTGTGTGTTCCACACGGAACTGTTTCGGTTTTAGTTCGTTCACTTTATTGTTTTGTATTTCAGTGTTCAGTTTTGTTCCATTAAATAGTCATCAGGAACACTTACCACGTTGCGCTTTGGTCCTCCTCTCTTTCTCCCAACGAAGATCGTTACAATATGACAATACTGTCATTAATGTGCTATATAAACTCAGCAAAAAAAAATCCCTTTTTCAGGACACTGTCATTCAAAGATAATTCGTAATAATCCAAATAACTTCACAGATCTTCTTTGTAAAGAGTTTAAACACTGTTTCCCATGCTTGTTCAATGAACCATAAACAACTAATGAACATGCACCTGTGGAAAGGTTGTTAAGACACTAACAGCTTACAGACGGTAGGCAATTAAGGTCACAGTTATGAAAACGTAGGACACTAAAGAGGCCCTTCTACTGACTCTGAAAAACACCAAAAAGAAAGATGCCCAGGATCCCTGCTCATCTGCGTGAACGTGCCTTAGGCATGCTACAAGGAGGCATGAGGACTGCAGATGTGGCCAGGGCAATAAATTGCAATGTCCGTACTGTGAGACGCCTAAAACAGTGCTACAGGGAGACAGGACAGACAGCGGATCATCCTCGCAGTGGCAGAGCACGTGTAACAACACCTGCACAGGATCGGTATATCCGAACATTACACCTGCGGGACAGGTACAGGATGGCAACAACTGCCCGAGTAACACCAGGAACGCACAATCCCTTCATCAGTGCTCAGACTGTGCGCAATAGGCTGTGAGAGGCTGGACTGAGGGCTTGTAGGCCTGTTGTAAGGCAGGTTCTCACCAGACAACAACGTCGCCTATGGGCACAGACCCACCCTCGCTGGACCAGACAGGACTGGCAAAAAGTGCTCTGGAGCGGGGTGGAGGTTCCGTCATGGTCTGGGGCGGTGTGTCACAGCATCATCAGACTGAGCTTGTTGTCATTGCAGGAAATCTCAATGCAGAGCGTTACAGGGAAGACATCCTCCTCCCTCATGTGGTACCCTTCCTGCAGGCTCATCCATACTGCTCGTTCTGTGCACAATTTCCTGCAAGACAGGAATGTCATTGTTCTGTCATGGCCAGTGAAGAGCCCGGATCTCAATCCCATTGAGCACGTCTGGGACCTGTTGGATCGGAGGGTGAGGGCAGGTGCCTTCGAGGAAGAGTGGGGTAACATCTCACAGCAAGAACTTGCAAATCTGGTGCAGTCCATGAGGAGGAGATGCGCTGCAGTACTTAATGCAGCTGGTGGCCACACCAGATACTGACTGTTACTTTTGATTTTGACCCCCCCTTTGTTCATGGACACATTATTCCATTTCTGTTAGTAACATGTCTGTGGAACTTTTTCAGTTTATGTCTCAGTTGTTGAATCGTGTTATCTTCATGCAAATGTATTTCTAAAATTAAACGCAGTTGACAGTGAGAGGACATTTCTTTTTTTGCTGAGGTTATATCCACACTTCACAACTTCTGTATTTGACTGACTCGTATTTTTTGTCTATTTATTGTCTCTCTCTCTGCCTGTTTGTTTTGGTTCTGAAGCACTGCTTGAGCCCGAATAATAATTACCCTAAGGGGACAAATAAAGTTGTTTGAATTGAATTGAGAAATGTTGTATTAGTATATCCTAGAATGCCCTGGATTGTTCAGCGCTCATTATCTCAGAACCAGGAGATTGCGCGTTAAAAAGGGCAGCTGAATTTGAAGTATATCAATAGAATGAGATGGATTACACCACGGACCCAGACACTTAGGCTATCTTATGTTCTCCTTTGTGTGCGTGCTGAGTGCTCTGAGAGATCCACCCCAAGGCTTTGGGACGAGTCCCTAATGTCACCCTGTTCATCCTTGCCACACTTGATTGGTTCAGCCTTTATCTGGGATCTGGGTGGGCATAACTCTTCAGCGAGTGTCATTATTTGGAGTGGGGACATTAACTGAATCAATATTTTGACACCTCGCCACACCATGTGTATAATTGGACATCACAGGTACCTTGGGTAATTGAATCCTATCTCTGTGATTGACAGGTAATAGGATAAGGATTATTTCAGCCACTGACATCACTTGTGCCCATTTTCAGATGGCTTCGTGAAAAATTCATTTCTGGGGGGGGGTTGAGCCTTGACAAAGAGTACGGCAAAGACTTCTAAACCGCACAGTTCGTTTAAATGGTTAATTATCGGATTTCCTGTGCGACCGATTTCAGTCCGTTATGATAGATAGTGTGTATATCCTATGGTTAATCTTATGTTTCTCTAAAATAAGCAGTTAGCTGGTGTCCTTGTGTGTACTCCCAAGTCAATGTTGTGCTCCATTGTTATCCTTGACTAGCACAGCAAGTGCTCGAGGCAAAGTCCCAGCCAGTCTTGGCTGCCCAAGAATAATTACCAGACTGAGTGTCATAACAGAGAGAGAGAGAGCTGATAGCTCCAACTCCAGCAGTATACTGTATCTGCGTTGTTTCAGATTACACACCCTTGTTAACCAATACTTCTCCATCGCTTGACAGGTACAAGTTCTCCCTTGATCATGTGGTCAGAGAGTTGTGAGATTGTATAGCTCCTTTACAACCCAGGAGGTCCAGAGTTATTAAAGACCACCTGTCGCTGAGAGAAACCTGCAATGGGCCTGATGCCAGAGCACAAGCGCCTAACAAAGTTTAATATGAATTATCCATGAACAGACTGTCAGTCGACTTTAGTCGAGGAATAGAGTGCGCTGATCTCAACATATTGATCAACTATAGCATATGGCAACAGATTGTGCACTAAAACATGCATCTTGTTGAACTATACATTTTAATAAAAGGCATGCATCATCAGAAAATAAAATGTAGAGGAGAACCTGGACGAAAGTAACACCTTTAGTTTTTTTTTCTAATTACTCAGAGATCGACAGAGCTAGAGACACAATGTTTTATATCAAACAACTTATATACAGTGCATTCGGGAAAGTATTTACATCCTTTGACTTTTTCCACATTTTGTTATCTTACAGCATTATTCTAAAATTGATTAAATAGTTTTTCTTTATCAAGCTACACACAATACCCCATAATGACAAAGCAAAAAAAATGTATGACATTTCCATACTGTAAGTAGACAGACTCATTTCTCAGTACTTTGTTGAATCACCATTGACAGCGATTACAGTCTCGAGTGTTCTTGGGTATGACCCTACAAGCTTGAAACACCTGTATTTGGGGAGTTTCTCCCATTCTTCTCTGCAGATCCTCTCAAACTCTGTCAAGTTGGATGGGGAGCGTTGCTGCACAGCTATTTTCAGGTCTCTCCAGAGGTGTTCGATCGGGTTCAAGTCCGGGCTCTGGCTAGGCCACTCAAGGACATTCAGAGACTTGTCCTGAAGCCACTCCTGCGTTGTCTTGGCTGTGTGCTTAGGGTCGTTGTCCTGTGGAAAAATGAACCTTCACCCCCAGTCTGAGGTCGTAAGCGCTCTAGAGCAGGTTTTAACCTCTCTGGGATAGCGTCCCACATGGGCAACATCCAGTGAAAATGCAGAGCGCCAAATTCAAATAAATTACTATAAAAACTTTCATGAAATCACACATGCAATACACCAAATTAAAGCTACACCTGTTGTTAATCCCACCACAGTGTCCGATTTCAAAAAGGCTTTACGACAAAAGCATACCATGCGATTATGTTAGGTAAGCACCTAGTCACAGAAAAACAGTCATTTTTCCAGCCAAAGAGGAGTCACAAAAAGCAGATATAGAGATAAAATGAATCACTAACCTAATCTTCATCAGATGACACTCATAGGACTTCATGTTACACAATACATGTATGTTTTGTTCGATTAAGTTCATATTTATATCCAAAAATCTGTTTACATTGGCGCGTTATGTTCAGTAATGTTTTGCTTCCAAAACATCCGGTGATTTTGCAGAGAGCTACATCAATTTACAGAAATACTCATAATAAACATTGATAAAAGATACAAGTGTTATGCATGGAATTATATATAAACTTCTCCTTAATGCAACCGCTGTGTCAGATTTCAAAAAAGCTTTACGGAAAAAGCAGACCATGCAATAACCTTTCTAGCGCAGGCGTTCCGCTAGCGGAACCCCTCGACAACATTCCGCTGAAAAGGCAGTGCGGGATTTTTTAAATATTTTTTCAGAGATATGTCACTTTTACACATTAACAAGTCCAATACAGCAAATGAAAGATAAACACCGTGCTAATCTACCCATCGTGTCCGATTTCAAAAAAGGTTTTAGAGCGAAAACACAACATATGATTATGTTAGTTCAGAGCCAAGTAAAAAAAACACAGCCATTTTCCAGCCAAAGATAGCAGTCACAAAAAGCAGAAATAAAGATAAAGTTAATCACTAACCTTTGATGATCTTCATCAGATGACACTAATAGGACATCATGTTACACAATACATGTACAGTGGGGAGAACAAGTATTTGATACACTGCCGATTTTGCAGGTTTTCCTACTTACAAAGCATGTAGAGGTCTGTCATTTTTTTATCATAGGTACACTTCAACTGTGAGAGACGGAATCTAAAACAAAATCCAGAAATCACATTGTATGATTTTTAAGTAATTAATTTGCATTTTATTGCATGACATAAGTATTTGATAACCTACCAACCAGTAAGAATTCCGGCTCTCACAGAACAGTTAGTTTTTCTTGAAGAAAGCCCTCCTGTTATAACATCTCCACTTCGCTGATCCTCAACACTGGAGCCCCACAAGGGTGCGTCTCAGCCCCTCCTCTACTCCCTGTTTGCAGACGACACAACAGTAGTAGACTTGATTATCAACAATGCCGAGAACAGCCTACCGGGAGGAAGTGAGTACTCTCAGAGTGCGGTGTCAGGAAAATAACCTTTCACTCAAAGTCTACGAAACAAAGGAGATGATTGTGGACCTCAGGAAAACAGCAGAGGGAGCACCCCTTATCCACATCAACGGGAGAGCAGTGGAGAAGGTGGAAATGTTAACAAGAATAGAAAGAGAAATGGGAGGCCTACTGCACAACTGAGCAAGAGGACAAGTACATTGGAGTGTCTAGTTTGAGAACAGACACCTCACAAGTCCTCAACTGGCAGCTTCATTAAATAATACCCGCAAAACACCAGTCTCAACGTCAACAGTGTAGATGCGACTCCGAGATGCTGGCCTTATAGCAATTTTTATAGCTTCTACCAAGCATATAATATTACTGCAACCCTGAAAGTGTTTTTCCTCCCTCTAAATGTGTGGTTAAAGATATACAGTTGTTTCTTCTGTATGTTGTGACGAAATGGCTTAAAGACAAACCTGACTCAGTTACACAGCTCTGTCAGGTGGAATGAGCCAAAATTCACCCAAATTATTGTGGGAAGCTTGTGGAAGCCTACCTGAAACGTTTGACCCAAGTTAACTTTTACTGCCTCAGAAACCCGGATCCGGGAGCACCCCCCACCCCCCACACCTGATTAGCATAGATAGCATAGCTTCAGAAGTAGATAGTAGCATCTAAATATCATTAAATCACAAGTCCAAGACACCAGATGAAAGATACAGATTCTGTGAATAAAGCCACCATTTCAGATTTTTAAAATGTTTTACAGGGAAGACAAAATATGTAAATCTATTAGCTAAACACGTTAGCAAAATACACCACTATTCTAACTCCATCAGTTTCTTACTCCTTCAGGTGCTATCACCAATTCGGCTCAACTAAGATATTGATAGCCAATAACCTATAAAAAAAACCATCAGATGACAGTCTGATAACATATTCATGGTATAGGATGTTTTTGTTAGAAAAAAGTGCATATTCAGGTAGAAATCACAGTTTACAATTGCACCGACCATCACAAATCCACTAGAATTACTAGATAGAGCAACGTGTATGACCAATTTACTCATCATAAAACATTTCATAAAATAGAACAAAGCATAGCAATGGAAAGACCCAGTTCTTGTGATTTCAGACCATATTTCAGATTTTCTAAGCGTTTTTCAGCGAAAACACAATAAATCGATAAGTTAGCATACTACATGTTCCAACGTTACCAGAGCATCGATTCCAGCCAAAGAGCGCTATAACGTAACCACCGCCAAAAGATATTAATTTTTTCACTAACCTTCTCAGAATTCTTCCGATGACACTCCTGTAACATCATTTTACAACATACATATACAGTTTGTTCGAAAAGGTGCATATTTAGCCAATACAAAACCGTGGTTACACAATGAAAATACTAGGAAATCAAGCCTCAATATGTCTGACGTCATCTATCAGAGTGATCTAGTTTAATTAAAAGCTAATCATATACTTGATCAAAAATACAGGTTTGACAGGAATCGAAAGACAAATTAGTCTTAATGCAACCGCTGATTTACATTTTTAAAATTATCCTTACTTTTCAATACAGGGTTGGCCAAGTGAAGCTATACCAAACAAAATGGCGATATATGCGTTTAAAATATTTCGACAGAAACACGGTTTTATCATATTAAATATTGCTTACTTTGAGCTGATCTTCCATCATATTCTTGGGCAATGTATCCTTTCTATGTTATAAACGTCTTTTGGTCGATAGATGTCCTCTGTCCTTCGAAATGTCCATCACCAACGACCGACACCCTAAAGCGTGTCCAAACTTTCAGAGTGCACGACAAATAAATTCCTCAGAATCGCACTAAACGGATATAAATTGATATAAAACGGTTCAAATTACTACATTATGATGTTTTTAACAACTATACGACTGAAAACATGACCGGAGAAATATTGCTGGTTAGAAAACGACTTGGAACGAGACAGGTTCCGATGGCCTTCACGCTTGAGGCGCACGTTGAGAAAAGGGCGGTCTCTGTACATTTTGGTCTTTATAATGGCTGTGAACGTCCCATCGATTTCATTGAAAACGTGATGACGTACACGACACCCAGAGGAAGACGTAGGCAGTGTCGGTTTCTTCATAGCATTCACTGTGGCCTTATAAACAGACCGTCGCTAGATCAAGAGGTAAAAATTTCTGAAATCTGAACCCTGTCATGAAAAGTGCTGTAGAAATTGTTCTGTACCACTCAGAGACAAAATTTCAACTCCTATAGAAACTATAGACTGTTTTCTATCCAATAATAACAATAATATGCATATTGTACGATCAAGAATTGAGTACGAGGCAGTTTAATTTGGAAATGTAAAAAAAAAAATAATGCTAACAGCTCCCCCTATTGACAAAAGGTTAAGCAAATTAACTTCTCTAGGATAGGTTGCATTAGGAACAAGTGTATTTTTAATTATATGTAAAACATGTATCTTTCATCAAAGGTTATGATGAGTATTTCTGTTATTTGATGTGGCTCTCTGTAATTACTCCGGATATTTTGGAGGCATTTCTGAACATGGCGCCAATGTAAACCGAGATTTGTGGATATAAATATGCACATTATCGAACACAACATAAATGTATTGTGTAACATGATGTCATATGAGTGTCATCTGATGAAGATGTTCAAAGGTTAGTGATTAATTTTATCTCTATTTCTGTTTTTTGTTGCTACTATCTTTTGATGGGAAAATGGCTTTGTTTTTCTGTGGCTATGTACTGAGCTAACATAATTTTTTGGTGTGCTTTCCCCGTAAATCCTTTTTGAAATCAGACATGTTGGCTGGAATTACAACATGTGTAGCTTTAATTTGGTGTCTTTCATGTGTGATTTCATGAAAGATAGATTTTTATAGTAATATATTTGAATTTGGCGCGCTACATTTTTTCTGGATTTTGGCCAAGTGGAACGTTAGCGTCCCACGTATCCTAGAGAAGTTAACTGACATGCCTAGTTAAATATAGGTGAAATTAATAAAATAAAAAATACCTTGTCACAACAACTGATTGGTTCAAACGCATTAAGAAGAAATTCCACAAATGAACTTTTAACAAGGCACACCTGTTAATTGAAATGCATTCCAGGTGACTTCCCAATGAAGCTGGTTGATAGAATGCCAAGAGTGGGCAAAGCTGTCATCAAGGCAAACGTTGGCTACTTAGAAGAATCTCAAATATAAAATATATTTTGATTTAACACTTTTTGGTTACTACATGATTCCATAGTTTTGATGTCTTCACTATTATTCTAATCTATAGAAAATAGTAAAAAAAATATGAAAAACTTGAATAAGTAGGCGTGTCCAAACTTTTGACTGATACTGTAGGTGAGGGTATTCAGGCTGTCGCCAATTTCTTAATGCCTAAATGGGTCATGGAAACTTTATCTTTATTTTTATTTGACAATAAGTTTTGACATGTATTTGTTATGTGTGATGTCATTAGGTCCAGCTGTTTTTATCGTCACAAGATAGTTCAATGGAAATTTATGGTAGCAGGCAATTTTTGAATTTTTTTTCTATTCAAAGTTAAATGTCGACCAAAATAATTTATGGACAATTAGCCATGTCATACATTTTTGGTCATGATAGCATCCACATTCATTTAGAAGTGTTTAGAAACATATTATATTCTTATTTACAATAAAATTGACTGCAAAATGACACAATACAATATTTACCATTAATTTCTATTGGGCACAAAATAATCAGAAAGAAATTCAAAACAAAAAGCAAATGCATCCAACAAGTTTGTAGAGTCACACACTTCATATGATCATTACGTGCAAGGAATATGGGACCAAATACTTAACTTTTGACTACTTTAGTACTCAGGGTAGCCTAGTGGTTAGAGCGTTGGTCTAGTAACCGAAAGGTTTGAAGTTCAAATCCCCGAGCTGACAAGGTACAAATCTGTCGTTCTGCCCCTGAACAGGCAGTTAACCCACTGTTCCTAGGCCGTCATTGAAAATAAGAATTTGTTCTTAACTGACTTGCCTAGCTAAATAAAATAAAAATTGGGAATTTGTCCTAATACTTTTGGTAATCTAAAATGGGGGAGACTATGTACAGTGCTGTACTAAACGTTCATGGATGAACACAGACTCAGATTAAATGTTCATGTTGTTCTGTGGCCCCCGTACTGCAGAATGAGCATTGAGGAAGTATATTGCGGGTGAGGTAAATGTCTCAAAACCAAGTGAAATCACAAAAAAATCCTTCTATCAAATCAAATTGTATTTGACACATGTTTTGAATTGGATCAAATCGTATTTCTCACAATGCAGAGAGAAAAATATTGAAACAATATAACAAAACAAATACAAGGAATAAATACATACCAAGTAGCAAATGCTTGGTATACAGTGCCTTCGGAAAGTATTCAAACCCCTTGACTTTTTCCACATTTTGATAGGTTGCAGGCTTATTCTAAAATGGATTAAAAAATAAATAAATGCTCACCAATCTACACAAAATACCTCATAATGACAAAGCAATTTTTTTAAATAATAAAAAAACAGAATTACCTGACGTACAAAAGTATTCAGACCCTTTGCTATGAGACTCGGAATTAAGCTCAGATGCATCATGTTTCCATTGATCATCCTTGAGATGTTTCTACAACTTGATTGAAATCCACCTGTGGAAAATTCAACTGATTGGACATGATTTGGAAAGGCACACACCTGTCTATATAAGGACCCACAGTTGTCAGTGCATGTCAGAGCAAAAACCACGCCATGAGGTCAAAGGAATTTTCCGTAGAGCTCAAAAGACAGGATCGTTTCGCGGTACAAATATGGGGAATGGGAACAAAAAATTTCTGCAGCATTTAAGGTCCCCAAGAACACAGTGGCCTCCATCATTCTCAAATGGAAGAAGTTTGGAAACACCAAGACTCTTCTTTGAGGATCGCCGCTCGGCCAAACTGAGCAATCGGTGGAGAAGGGGCTTGGTCAGGTAGGTGACCAAGAACCTGATGGTCACTCTGACAGAGCTCTAGAGTTCTTCTGTGGAGATGGGAGAACCTTCCAGAAGGACAACCATCTCTGCAGCACTCCACCAATCAGGACTTTATGGTAGAGTGGCCAGACGGAAGCCTCTCCTCAGTAAAAGGCACATGACAGCCCACTTGGAGTTTGCCAAAAGGCACCTAAAGACTCTTAGACCATGAGAAACAAGATTATTTGGTCTGAATGTCAAGCATCACTTCTGGAGGAAACCTGGCACCATCCCTACCGTGAAGCATGGTGGTGGCAGAATCATGTTGTGGGGATGTTTTTCAGCGGCTGGGACTGGGAGACTAGTCAGGATCGAGGGAGAGATGAATGGAGCAAAGTACCGAGAGATCCTTGATGAAGTCCTGAGCACTCTGGAGCAGGATCTCAGACTGGAGCGAAGGTTCACCTTCCAACAGGACAATGACCCTAAGCACACAGACAAGACAGTGCAGGAGTGGCTTCGGGACAAGTCTCTGAATATCCTTGAGTGGCCCAGCCAGAGCCCGGACTTGAACCCGATCAAACATCTCTGGAGAGACCTGAAAATAGATGTGCAGCAAGGCTCCTCATCCAACCTGAGAGCTTGATAGGATCTGCAGAGAAGAATGGAAGAAACTCCCCTAATACAGGTGTGCCAAGCTTGTAGCGTCATACCCAAGAAGACTCGAGGCTGTAATCACTGCCAAAGGTGCTTCAATAAAGGTACTGAGTAAAGGGTCTGAATACTTATGTAAATGTCATATTTCTGTTTTGTATTTTTATAAATGTTTTGCTTTGTCATTATGGGGTCCTATGTGTAGATTGATGAGACAAAACAACAATTGAATACATTTTAGAACAAGGCTGTAAAGTAGTAAAGTGTGGAAAAATATTTTTCAAATGCACTGTGTACACGGGGTACCAGCACAGAGTCCATGTGCAGGGGTATGAGGTAATTGAGTTAGATTTGTACATATAGATAGGGATAAAGTAACTATGCAATAGGATAGATAATTAACAGTAGCAGCAGGGCATGTGATGAGTCAAAAGTGTTAGTGCAAAAAGGGTCAATACAGATGTCCAGGGTCCTGTTGGTTCTAGACTTGGTGCATCGGTACCGCTTGCTGGGTGGCTGTAGTCTTTAGATTTTTTTTTTAAATAACATGCCATTTACATCAAAAATGTGGATTTGGTTGTAAAATAGTGAACCAATCCTTTAAAAAATAAAATCACATACACCAGATCACCTATGTGAAATGTGTTGTTTTGTCAAATGTCAGCCATTCATTACAGCACCCCTGGAGCAAATTAGGGTTAAGTGCCTTGCTCAAAGGCACGTCAATAGATTTTTCCATTGGGCACATCAACTTGCCAGCTCAGGTATTTAAACCAGCAAACATTTGGTTACTGTCCCAACGCTCTAACCGTTAGGCTAACTGCCGCCCTTTAAGTCACTTCAACAAAAAGTAAGCTTGATGCATACTGTAGGATCAATCATGCTGTAGGGACAGGTTGTATATTATTCATGGGGATTCACATAATATTTATTTGACGTCAGGGAAAAATGAGGTGGCTACGAATGGGCTGTTCACCAGTGGCAACGCCTGCAGTATTCTGCTCAGCTGTTGTAGTTCAAGCAGTTAAGCTACACACTTTTCATTGAGGAAACCCAAGTCAGAACTGCGACATTCTTGAATGAACCTATTCCCACAAGTACAAAAAGTATTTAATGTAGTTATCCTCTACATTCTTTGCTATTACCCCCAATTCCTGCCAACTCCACCCCAATGCACACACTCTCTTTCTCACTGTCTTGCACACACACACACACACACACACACACACACACACAACAACACACACACACACACACACACACACACACACACACACACACACACACACACACACACAAACTAAAGTGTGCATGATCCTGTGTTCGAAAGGTCATCATCATCATTTCATTTGTTACTCTGTCTTGTCAAACGCCCCTATCGGCTTTCCCTGTCCTTGGCATTTATGTGGCTGATGTGGTTAACAAAAATGCAGCAAGAGGGTGCTGACCCTGACCGTTGACGGCAGGAAATATACATAGAAAGTCAACCCAATGGACGCGTTCAACTTGAAAGTTGAGTGGAGACTTACCGCTCTACAAATCACCTGGCATCATGAATAACTACTCAAAATTATTTGTAGATCAGTCAGTCAATCACAATTTACCCATGATGCATAACGGTTTTGATGCTCTCGAACATCGGCAATAACTAGCTTCCTTTTCAGACGGACCAATAGGCTAAACAGGAGCAATTGCTGACAAGCAATTCATTGGGGGGGACCCCTTTCAAACTCATTACATAATTTGGAAAATAGGCCCTCCTAAAAAAAGCTTTGTTTTCTTTCCAAAGATAAATGGGGAAATGCTATGTTTGAGTTAGCACTGATATCTGGGTGAATTGGGGATATGTACAAATGAGCAATTACTGGTTTCAACTAAGCACTTAAGCGCATTTGGATGAACGGCAACTAATGCTGAGTGAAATTCGTTTTTTGGGGAGGTTATTAAACAACATCGGTTCAATTACTTGAATTCCATATCGTTTTTGTTTGTTTGGTAATTAACCACAATGACCATAATCCATTGCGCCTGAGATTATACACTTTTATGCCTGCTACATTGCTAGATAAACACAGACCGCGTGAGAGAGGAATGTACACAACAAAACAACGAGAGATAGGGATAGAGACAGTTTGTGAAAGTATGCCTTATCTACTTTGAAGAACTAGTACAATTATTTAAATCAGACAGCAATGCAGCATACAGTGCAGTATGGGGAGCACAGAGATAACCATGTCTGGCTGGCTGCTACTACCTGATGTAACGCTCGTCCTCCTCCTCGTCTGAGGATGAGCATGGATCGGACCAAAACGCAGCGTGGATTGAATACATACTTGTTTTATTAAAGAAAGACGAACACGAAAAAACACTTGATAAACTACAAAAGAATAAACGACGTTAACAGACCTGAACTTGTGAACATATAACATGAACGCACGAACAGGAAGGAACACACGAATGAAATGAACGAAACGAAAGAAAACAGTCCCGTGTGGCACAAACACTGACACAGGAACAATCACCCACAAACAAACAGTGTGAACAGCCTAGGAAACGTAAAACACCTGCCCCTGATTGAGAACCATATCAGGCTAGTTAACAACCCTAAACATAGAAACACATAACATAGAATGCCCACCCAGCTCACGTCCTGACCAACTAAACAAAGACAAAAACAAAAGAAATAAGGTCAGGAATGTGACACCTGAGCAGAGATGAGATAATGACTTTAAGGAATGATAAAAAAACAATAAAAAGTCCTCAAATAAAAGTAATATACACAACTTATAATTTTTTCATAGTAATTTCCTATTTTTCTATTGGGTAAATATCAATGTGGACCTGATAGAGACAATGGAATGTTCACTATTTGGCAATTGAATGTTCACTATTTTTGGCTCAGGAATTTCCATAAAAATATTTCTAGAGTAATTTATTTCATTATTTCATCTTGCATGTAATGTTTAAAAAAATAATCAAAACAGTGATTATTTTTTTTTATAACCGAACCGAAACGACCTCAAAAGCAGTATTCGTTCAGCACTAACATCAACAAAAATACAACCTCTTATGAAAGAGGTTGTACATCAACTAACATTGATGTTGTAAAATCTGTAGGTATAGAGACAAAAACAAATGGAGGAAATATGGATTCTATGAGTAAACCATTTCCCCCACTCTTTTTATTGCCAAACAGTCATATACCATGTCAGATATAGAGTTTAAATTCTTACATTTTAAATTTGCATCCCAATATTACACTTTATATACAAGACTGAAATATAACAAAAATGTAACTTAAAAATAAATGAAAAGAACTATCTTTATTATTGATGAAATTCTGAAAAATATGAATAACATTCCACCCATGAGGACAAAGAGGGCGCTTTTGGTCATTGACTGCAGGAAAGGGCTACAACCGCAGGCATCCCCAGACCACCCCACTTCTTGTGTTGTGTTCTCACTTTGAACGAAAACATGGGGGTTGGTCCTAAGCAGCTGTGGGCTGGCCTTCTAGGCAAGGTGTGTCTTTGCGCTAACTCCTGCCCACTCAACTGACGTTGCCAAAGATAAACACAGCAGACGCAACCAGCAAGCTATAGCTTATCGAAAGATTAACTGTTGTGGTAGCAGGGACAATGTTATCAGAAAATGTCTACAGAACAAGCATCATTATCAGTTGTTGGGTCTGAATCAACTTTACCCAAAAATAGAAAAAGAAGTGAGAAAAAGCCTGCTCGTGATTATCCAGATACCGGATAAACATAGGAATACATTTTGAAAGGTTGCGACCGTGGAAAGATCTGAAAGGTTGGAAGGGTGACACCGTTCCCTTGGACAGGTAAGTGTTGGGTTGTCTTTTTAGCCTGCTAGCTACTTAGCTAGCTACTTACTGTATATAATGTTAGCTGCACATTTTTGTTGAAAGTTCAATTTATATTTCTAAAACCTAAGTTGAAAAATGATGCTATCACTGCTTCTTGTTGACAAGACACTTTGATAAACAGCCCAATGTAAAAACAAAGTTTTAACGTGTCCAAATCAATAACTAATATGCAGAAACGGTTCCTGATATTGAAAACCTAAACATAACATTTACAATTTCTTTATACAGTTGAAGTCGGAAGTTTACATACACTTAGGTTGGAGTCATTAAAACTAGTTTTTCAACCACTCCACAATTTTCTTGTTAACAAACTATAATTTTGGCAAGTCGGTAAGGACATCTACTTTGTGCACGACACAAGTAATTTTTCCCCCAAATTTTTACAGACAGATTAATTCACTTATAATTCACTGTATCACAATTCCAGTGGGTCAGAAGTTTACATACACTAAATTGACTGTGACTTTAAACAGCTTGGAAAATTCCAGGAAATGCTGTCATGGCTTTAGAAGCTTCTGATAGAGTCAATTGGAGGTGTATCTGTGGATGTATTTCAAGGCCTACCTTCAAACTCAGAGCCTCTTTGCTTGACATCATCTTATGAAGATGCTGGAGGAAACAGTTACAAAGCATCTATATCCACAGTAAAACGAGTCCTATACTGACATAACCTGAAAGGACGCTCAGCAAGGAAGAAGCCACTGCCCCTAAACCGCCATAAAAAGGCCAGTCTACGGTTTGCAACAAATATCGTACATTTTGACCTCTGGTCTGATGAAACAAAAATAGAACTGTTTGGCCATAATGACCATCGCTATATTTGGAGGAAAAAGGGTGAGACTTTCAAGCCGAAGAACACCATCCCAACCGTGAAGCACGGGGGTGGCAACATCATGTTGTGGGTGTGCTTTGCTGCAGGAGGGACTGGTGCACTTCACAAAATAAATGGCATCATGAGGTAGGAAAATGATGTGGATATATTGAAGCAACATCTCAAGACATCAGTCATGAAGTTAAAGCTTGGTCGCAAATGGGTCCTCCAAATGGACAATGACCCCAAGCATTCTTCCAAAGTTGTGGCAAAATGGCTTAAGGACAACAAAGTCAAGGTATTGGAGTGGCCATCACAAAGCCCCAACCTCAATCCTATAGAAAATGTGTGGGTAGAACTGAAAAAGCGTGTGCGAGCAAGGAGGCCTGCAAACCTGACTCAGTTCCTCTGTCAGGAGGAATGGACCAAAATTCACCCAACTTATTGTGGGAAGCTTGTGGAAGGCTGCCTGAAACGTTTGACCCAAGTTAAACAATTTAAAGGCAATGCTACCAAATACTAATTGAGTGTATGTACACTTCTGACCCACTGGGAATGTGACGAAAGAAATACAAGCTGAAATAAATAATTCTCTCTACTATTATTCTGACATTTTACATTCTTAAAATAAAGTGGTGATCCTAACAACTTTTACTCGGATTAAATGTCAGGTGTATGTAAACTTCAGCTGTACATGTGCAACAATAGTAATCATATTACTTGTAAATGGTCACATTATAAACTGCACACGCACCAAAAACCCTGCTGTTTTGACAAGTGGCAATAAATCACTTTTATTGAGTAGCGGGAAAAATCAGGTTGTATGCACTGTTGAAACTCAAAGACTACATTGAAACTGGATTTATTTTTACATCACTGGTTAGATGACAACCTCCAGAAGTCAGTCAGCAAAATTTTGCAATGCTGCATTTTGATAAGGGGGTCACCAAAACAGAAAGGCAACACTTTTGTCAATCGGTCATCAATTATCACGTTGAAATCAATAGCACGAGACGGGGGAGATGAGGTTGCACGTCTTGTTAAAACTAACACAGCTCAAAAACCACACGGAATCTGGGAATAATGTGTACATCACTGGTTAGAGGACAATGTTTAGAGACACCGAGCTACATTTTGAAGTGTTGCATTTTGATTCAATTGCGTCACCAGTGCGATAAGTATAACGCAACATTTATTTTTTATATCACTTCCATCGATTTCACATTAAAATCAATAGAACAAGGGGCAAATGTTTGTGGGTGTATGCGGTATTTAAACTAACACTATTCAAAGGCCACACGAAATCAGAGAATATTTTTTTCATCACTGGTTAGAAGAGAATTTGTTGAAGATAGTCATCTAAATTCTAGAATGTTTGGAGATTCTGGGAAGCTGCCAAAACGGGGAATTTTGACTGATTACATAATATTGATGGAATATGAGTAAATTATAGTAAGAACGTACGCACCATTTATGAATTCATCCACCTCATCTTCTTCAATGCTCTCTATGGTTGTCACCATCAATGCTCAGTTGACTACAGCTAAATGGGGGGGAAATGCCATTACTACCAATAAGCCAGTGTCACAACAGTGTCCTTTACATGGGATGTGGTGTTCTGCAGTAACGAGTGTAACATGTGTCATGCTAATGTTACCATCCTATTACTTTGATTGCCCATAGTCAACCAATATTTCATGCAGATGAAGCCATTGTTTACTTGATTGCCCATAGCCTTTCCACATCATTCTGGTGGGTTGTTCACACTAGGAATCAATGATGTACTATATACAGCCTTTATATATAGGGTCTATATATAGGGTCTATATGCAATGTGCTGAACAGGCAAACATAGCTAAATATTTGGGTCGATTACCAACCATATAATTATTGTATCACAAAGCAGAATAAAAAATGAATATAGCATTTCTTACCTCTCAGCATTAAGTTTTGCAATCCCACAACACTTACAGCCTCAGCCAGGTTCCTCGAAATCAGACTCCAGCAGTATCTCCCTAAGAAATACATGTTAATGTGATGTTAGTTATTTTATAACTAGATGCATTTTCAGGGGTGAAAATGCTACCGACCACCTAACTAGCTAGCATATCATCAACAAACCACACACACTATCATGCTACAATTTCCATATCTAGCTTTAGCTAGCTAACGTTAGTTGAAATAAAGCATAGGGCATATTGTAAGATGTATGCAGTGTAGATGATTTATCTTGCTAGATATTTACTGTAGTAAGTACAAAAATAGATGTTAGCTAGCTAGCTAAGTAGCAGTGTTAGCTAACTTGAAAATTAAACACACTAGGGTTAGCAGCTAACATTAGATAAGTAGCTTACTAAGTAGCTAGCAGGATAAAAAGGAAACCCAACACTTACCTGTCCATGAGAATGGTGGCCATTTTGTTGTCACTCTTACACCCTTTCAGATCTTTCAATGGTTACCACCTTTCAAAATGAATTCCAATGTTGATCCGCTATCTGAATTAGTCATGGGCAGTCTTTTTCTCACATTTTTTTCTCTTTTCGCTTGGAGTTGATTTAGAGCCAATAACTTATAATGATTCTTGTTATGTAGACATTTCCAGACAATTTGCTCCCTGCTTCCACAACAGTTTATCTGTTACAAGCAATAGCTTGCTGGTTGAGTCTGCTGTGTTTATCTTTGGCTGATGTAGAAAGAAACTTTCCACTTCCTCTCTCTCTCTCTCTCTAACACTGCCATTTGAATGGGCAGGTGTTAGCGCAAAGACACACCTTGCCCAGAAGACCAGCCCAGAGCAGTGTAAGACCAACCCCCTTGTTTTCATTCAAAGTGAAAACACAACACAAGAAAGTGGGGTGGCCTGGGGGCTGTATGTTCGTAGGCTGACACGGGGAGTGGAGGAGCAATAGTACACATTAAACCTTTCTCCAGCTGGGAAGAATTTAGCTCAGCCTGCAGCCCCAGCATGAGCCCTCATAATTGGCTCAATTTAGAAGGATTTATACATTTTCAAATTCAAATGTATATTTTCTGGTTTGCATTCCGCAGAAAGGATAGGCTTACCTATTCACAGGCAGTGGGACTACTTAATAAAACCTTGCAGGAAAATAACAATACATTCCAGTTAGAAGGATATCACCAAACAATGACAATGCTGTGTTATTATGTAATACCAACGGAAGGGAAAGGGGATATCTGATTCACGCTTCAAATAAGCAGAAATCCAAGAATGAGCTATGGAGATCCAAGAATGAGCTATGGAGATCCAAGAATGCATTATGGAGATCTGAGAAAGAGCTGGAGCAAGCATGAGATACAATTAGTCAGAAACTAGACAATACACAAAAAAACCTACTGTACAACTCCCACAGGAGTGTGTAGCGCCAAAGTGTGCGGTTAGACAGATTTTGTTCTCATATATCATGCATATTCTGTTTTAGTTGAGAACGTAGACAGTGTGGACCTTTAAATATTTTATATGGGCTCTCTGGAATGAACTGTGAAACCCAGATGTTGGATTCATCAGATATTCTGCTGCAATAAACAAACTCGCTAAGCTAAGAGAGAAGCAGCAATCTTACTGGTGCCTATTGTGTTATACAGGAGAACCACAGTCAGAATATATTGTTTGTCGATTTCAGCGATTAGCCAACTAAAACTGCATGTTTGTCACATTGTGGGGTCTGTACTAAGACCAAGGATTGTGGTTTGGTATCTCAGCTAGGCAGTGTGACGAGAAGGATGTTTTGTGGAAATAACAAATATAATTTCACATCCTGTGAATGTGTGTATTCTATATACCGTATCCCTCCCTGAAGAGATGTAATTAAATACCTGAGAGAGTTCTACAAAGCAAGGGGGTACTCCTTTTGCCTTGACTCACCAGGAAAATGAACAGCGCTGCCAGGCTACCTTAACATTTCTTGGTGCTAACAGCCAGTCCGGAAAGCATGCCAACGTATTGATGGAGGCCAAACAGCTGGTCCTATAAGTCAGCTGGGACTCCAGTGACTTACATTCCTCCTATGTCAGGTATCGAAGTCAGAACACTATGTATTCGTTTCACCTTAATTTATCCAGGTGAAATTTGGAGAAGACATTCTGGTCCTCAATAATGACCTGGTTTGATGGACGAGCAATAGATGAGAGCAAATGACAATAACATATCAAACAGCACAACATTTGAATTATCTACAGTATCTGTGACCAACAGATTGCAAATCTGATCTGTATTCCCAGTCATGTGAAATCCGTAGATTAGGGCCTAATTCATTTTTTTCAACTGACTGATTTCCTTATATGAACTGTAATTCAGTAAAATATTGGAAATTGTTTCATTTTGTGTTTCTATTTTTGTTCAGTATACATTTTAATATGATTTTCTTGTGTGTAATTACAGGAATAAAAGTCTAGGTAGGCACAATGATACCATAACTAGCAACAACAAAACATCTTCAAGTCATTCAAAATATCACAAGAAACATGGACACCATATTTCAGCACCGTTTCGCGCTGCTCTGATACAAGCATGGGGACTGGTCTTTATAAATCAATGCGATTTTTATTTTCACTGAATCTCTGTTGGTTGGTTAGACTACAATTAGCGTGTGGAAATGTTATGCTCTTAGCACTGTAGCCTACTTCCGACCGTCACATTGTACAACGCCAATTGACTGGTACTGTACATATTACCTCAATTACCTCGACAAACCTGTACCCCCGCACATTGACTCGGTACCGGTACCTCCTGTATATAGCCTCGTTATTGTTATTTTATTGATCCTCTTTTATTTTTACTTTAGTTTATTTAGTAAATATTTTTCTTAACTCTTATTTTTCTTTAAACTGCATTTTTGGTTATGGTCCTGTAAGTAAGCATGTGCCAAATTTAATTTAATTTGATGTATGTATGTACAGTATGTATCGAGAATAATGTATTTACTGTTTTATTCACATGTGTTCAAGTACTGGTGACAAATCATGCATTTAAATTCTTGCATAGATTGTAATGGACACATATGATATGTGTAAAATGCTTTTTTGAAGGTTGTACTTCCGGAAGTGAATGAAGGGAAGTGAATGATGGTAGATGACATGCATACTGCAAACAGACCAAACTCATCTTGTCTCCTCTTCTTATCTTTGGTTGATGCAACAACAAAAAAACATACCCATCGTCGGATTACTTTGATTTTTAGAAAGTGTTTTACTCAATTATTTCAATCAATGGTGAACTCACCCGTGACAAATTTGTAATCAATATTTTACATACAGACATTTTTTTTAAGGACCAAAGAGTTTTGTCTGCTTAGTGTTTTCATTTTTGCTATGGAAAAAATATTGAGATACTGATATCACCCCGACCCCACCTCATAGTGTGTGTGTGGAAATATCGTAAAAAAATATGGAAAATCTATTTTTTATGCACTGTAAAAAATGCACATATTTAGACAGTGCCAGACTGACTGACTGACTTCGATACCATAATACCCATGGCCTGTTCAGAAACAACCCCTAGCTCCTACTGCCCAGAGTCTAGACATGTGGAGATCTGAGTGGGATTGATGGGTAGTGATATGGTGAGCAATAAAGTAAGATTTCTTAATGTCTGCATAAGATTGGTGTGAATTGACTTAATGAACCGATGTTACTGTACATGGTTAGCTGACTGATATATCATATTTACCTAACTAACCATTGGTAACCACTCACTAACTATAGCTAGGGGCATATCTCTAGTCTAGCAATACCTACTGTTGTTTTGGCTGTATGGCATCATTGAATAAGATTACCAATGGTTAGTTATCTAACTAGGATATATCAGTCAGCTAACCATTTACAGTAACAGCAGTTCAATACACACTCAATACAAGTTCAATCTCACGCAGAAATTGAGAAATCATACTTTATCTTGGTACTGTGGCACGGTATGGGCAGCTATTAATCGATTAATTAAACAAATCCAAATGAAATAACACATATGGAATCATGTAGTAACCAAAAAGTGTTAAATCAAAATATATTTTATTTTTGAGATTCTTTAAAGTAGCCACCCTTTGCCTTGATGACAGCTTTGCACACTTGGCATTCTATTAACCAGCTTCATGAGGTAGTCACCTGGAATGCATTTAAATTAACAGGTGTGCCTTGTTAAAAGTTAATTTATGGAATTTATTTCATTCTTATTGTGTTTGAGCCAATCAGTTATGTTGTGACAAGGTAGGTCTGATATACAGAAGATAGCACTATTTGTTAAAATACAAAGTCCATTATTATTTTAAGACATCAATGTCAGTCAATCCAGAAAATGTCAAGAACTTTGAAAGTTTTTTCAAGTGCAGTTGCAAAACCATCAAGCGCTATGATGAAACTGGCTCTCATGAGGACAACCACAGGAAAGGAAGACCCAGAGTTACCTCTGCAGCAGAGGATAAGTCAAATACAGTTAAATGCACCTCAGATTGCAACCCAAATCAACGCTTCACAGAGTTCAAGTAACAGACATATCTCAAAATCAACTGTTCAGAGGAGACTGTGTGAATCGGGCCTTTATGGTTGAATTGCTGAAAAGCTACCATGACTAAAGGACAACAATAAGAAGAAGAGACTTGCTTGGGCCAAGAAACACTAGCAATGGACGTTAGACCATTGGAAATCTGATGATTCCAAATTTGAGATTTTTCCAACATCCATGTCTTTGTGAGACGCAGAGTAGGTGTACAGATGATCTCTGCATGTGTGGTTCCCACCGTGAAGCATGGAGGAGGAGTTGTGATGGTGTGGGTGTGCTTTGCTGGTGACAAATTCAAGGCACATTTAAACAGCATGGCTACCAAAACATTCTGCAGCAATGCACCATCCCATCTGATTTGTGCTTAGTGGGACTATCATTTGTTTTTCAACAGGACAATGACCCAACACGCCTCCAGGCTACATAAGGGCTATTTGACCAAGAAGGAGAGTGATGGAGTGCTGTATCAGATGACCTGGCCTCCACAATCACCCAACCTCAACCAAATTGAGATGGTTTGGGATGAGTTGGACTGCAGAGTGAAGGAAAAGCAGGCAACAAGTGCTCAGCATATGTAGGTGAAGCTGGTTGAGAGGTGAAGCTGGTTGAGAGAATGCCAAGCGTGTGCAAAGCCGCCATCAAGGCAAAGGTTGGCTACTTTGAAGAATCTAAAATCTAAAATATATTTTGATTTGTTTAACACTTTTTTGCTTACTACATGATTCCATATGTGTTAACACATAGTTTCGATGTCTTCATTATTATTCAACCATGTAAAAAATAGTAAAATAAAGAAAAACCCTTGAATGAGTAGGTGTGTCTAAACTTTTGACTGGTACTGTACATAGCAGTTATGTGAATCACACTGCTGCTCTCTCAATTACGGATTGTAGTTGTTGTGGATGGCTATTCACAAAATGAATATGTTTATTTTAAATTGAATTGATGAAGTGTAGGCTAAATTTCCTATTAATCATGGCTTATGCTACCTATCCTATTAAATGTGTTGGAGTAGAAAGCAATGGGATAGAAGCCTACATAACCCATGAAGGAAAAAATATTCATTTTTGTCTTCTTCTAATGTCTGTTCAGAGGAAAGTAATTTAAAAGTAATCCGATTACATTGCTGAGTTTGGGTAATCCAAAAGTTACGTTACTGAATACAATTTTGTCACAAGTCACTAGTAACTGTAAAGGAATACATTTATATGGTAACCTACCCAACCATGAAGTAATTATTTACATTTTACTTCTTGAGTGGGAAAATGTGTTTTTTATGAAGTTAACGTGATCAAATTAGGTGAAGTCCAACGTTTTTTTGGACAACCCTTAAAACTTCTTTGGGATAGGGGTCAGTATTTTCACGTCCGGATGAAAAGCGTGCCCAAAGTAACTGCCTGTTACTCAGGCCCATATGCTAGGATATGCATATAATTGGTAGATTTAGATAGAAAACACTCTAAAGTTTCTATGAGTATAACAGAACCTATATGGCAGGCAAAACCCCAAGGACAAACATCCCCCACAAAATATTTTCAGATTACCACTATTTTCAAAGGCTAGTACTATAATTATAAGCCCAAATCCTCCCACATTGCAGTTCCTATGGCTTCCACTAGATGTCAACAGTCTTTAGAAAGAGTTTCAGGCTGGTTTTTGGAAAAACCAACACAGAAATTGTAGTTTTTCAAGGTGGCTCCAATTTTGTCTGAAGTGTTTCCAAGCGCGTGAAATACTGGGCATTATTTCTTATTTATCTCCGGTAATGAACATACTATTCTCTGTCTTAAATTTGATCATTTATTTGCGTATTAGGATACCTAAGGTTTGATTTATAGACGTTATTTGACTTGTTTGGAAAAGTTTATTAGTAACGTTTGAGATTCATTTTGTATGCATTTTGATGGAGGGAAACTGGATGGATTATTGACTGAAGCGCGCCAGCTAAACTGAGTTTTTATAGATATAAAGAAGGACATTATCGAACAAAAGGACCATTTGTGATGTAACTGGGACCTTTTGGAGTGCCAACAGAAGAAGATCATCAAAGGAAAGGCATTTTTTATATCGCTATTTCTGACTTTCGTGTCGCACCTGCCTGGTTGAAATATGTTTTTCATATGTTGGTATGCGGGGGGCTGTCCTCAGATAATCGCATGGTTTGCTTTCGCCGTGAAGCCTTTTTGAAATCTGACACTGCGACTGGATTAACAACAAGTTAAGCTTTATTTTGATGTATTACACTTGTGATTTTATGAAAGTTAAATATTTATATTAATTCAATTTGAATTTGGAGCTCTGTAATTTCACCGGATGTTGTCGAGGTGTCCCGCTAGCAGGACGCCTTTCCCAAACAGGTTATTAACAGACAAAATAAATAGAGGCCCATGCGTTGCAGCTTTCACTTACATACTCAAGGAAACACTGTACCTGTATTGTACCGTCACATGCAAAATCACAGCCCATTTTTATTAACTCGACATTCTTGTGATGGCGCCGAAAGAGATGGCCGCCTCGCTTTGCGTTCTTAGGAAACTATGCAGTATTTAGTTTTTTTAAGTAATATTTCTTACACTGTTACCCCAGGAAGTCTTAAGTCTTATTACCTACAGCCGGGAGGAACTATTGGGTATAAGAGCAACGTCAACTTAGCAACATTACGACCAGGAATATGACTTTCCCGATGCGGATACTCTGTTTGGACCACCACCCAGGACAACGGATCGGATCCCATTAGGCGACCCAAAAATACGGCACCACAGAAGGGGCAGACGGAGCGATCTTCTGGTCAGGCTCCGTAGACGGGCACATCACTCACCGCTCCTGAGTATACTACTCGCCAATGTCCAGTCTCTTGACAACAAGGTAGATGAAATTCGAGCAAGGGTTGCCTTCCAGAGAGACATCAGAGATTGTAATATTCTCTGTTTCACGGAAACATGGCTCACTCGGGATACGTCATCAGAGTCGGTACAGCCACCCGGTTTCTTCACGCATCGCGCCGACAGAAACAAACATCTCTCTGGTAAGAAGAAGGGCGGGGGTGTATACCTTATGATTAATGAGTTGTGGTGTGATCATAACAATATACAGGAACTCAAGTCCTTTTGTTCACCTGACCTAGAATTCCTCACAATTAAATGCCGAACGCATTATCTACCAAGAGAATTCTCTTCAATTATAATCACAGCCGTGTATATCCCCCCAAGCAGACACCTCGACGGCCCTGAAAGAACTTCATTGGACTCTATGTAAACTGGAAACCACATATCCTGAGGCTGCATTTATTGTAGCTGGGGATTTTAACAAGGCTATTCTGAAAACAATGTTCCCTAAATTTTATCAGCATACCGAATGCGTGAACCGGGCTGGCAAAATTCTGAACTTCCGCAATGCATACAAAGCCCTCCCTCGCCCTCCTTTCAGAAAATATGACCACAACTCAATTTTGTTGCTCCCAGCCTATAGACAGAAACTTAAACAGGAAAGGCATGTGCCCAGGTCTGTTCAATGATGGTCCGACCAATCTGATTCCACGCTTCAAGATTGTTTCGATCACGTGGACTAGGATATGTTCCGGATAGCATCGGACAACAACATTGATGTATACGCTGATTCGGTGAGAAAGTTTATTAGTTTATTTATTAAGTGCATCGGTGATGTTGTACCCACGGTGACCATTAAAACCTTCCCCAACCAGAAACCGTTGATTGATGGCAGCATTCGCGCAAAACTGAAAGCGCGAACCACTGCTTTTAATCATGACAAGGCAACCGGAAACATGACCGAATACAAACAAAGTAGCTATTCTCTCCGCAAGGCAAACAAACAAGCTAAGCATCAGTATAGAGACAAAGTAGTCGCAATTCAACAGCTCATACATGAGACGTATGTGGCAGTGTCTACAGTCAATCATGGATTACAAAATGAAAACCAGCCCCGTCGCAGACACCGATGTCTTGATCCCAAACAAACTAAACAACAACTTTGCTCGCTTTGAGGATAATACAGTGCCACTGACACGGCACCCTACCAAAACCTGCGGGCTCCCCTTCACCGTAACCTATGTGAGTAAAACATTTAAACGTGTTAACTCTTGCAAGGCTGCCGGCCCAAACGGCATCCCTAGCCGCGTCCTCAGAGCATGTGCAGATCAGCTGGCTGGTGTGTTTACGGACATATTCAATCAATCTCTATCCCAGTCAGCTGTTCCAACATGCTTCAAGAGGTCCACCATTGTTCCTGTTCCCTATAAAGCTAAGGTCACTGAGCTAAACGACAATCGCCCCGTAGCACTCATTTCCGTCATCATGAAGTGCTTTGAGATACTAGTCAAGGATCATATCACCTCCACCCTACCTGACACCCTAGACCCACTCCAATTTGCTTACCACCCCAATAGGTCCACAGACGACGCAATCACAATCACACTGCACATTGCCCAAAACCATCTGGACAAGAGGAATACCTATGTAAGAATACTGTTCATCGACTACAGCTCAGCATTTAACACCATAGTACCCTCCAAACTCCAAAGACTTTCTGACGGGCCACCCCCAGGTGGTGAAGGTAGGAAACAACATCTCCACCCCGCTGATCCTCAACACGGGGGGCCCACAAGGGTGTATTCTCAGCCCTCTCCTGTATTCCCTGTTCACCTATGACTGCGTGGCCATGCACGCCTCCAACTCAATCATCAAGTTTGCAGACGACACTACAGTGTTAGGTTTGATTACCAACAACGACGAGACGGCCTACAGGGAGGAGGTGAGGGCCCTCAGAGTGTGGTGTCAGGCAAATAACCTCACACTCAACGTCAACAAAACAAAGGAGATGATCGTGGACTTCAGGAAACAGCAGAGAGGGCACCCCCCTATCCACATCAACGGGACAATAGTGGAGAAAGTGGAAAGTTTTAAATTCCTCGGCGTACACATCACGGACAAACTGAAATGGTCCACCCACACAGACAGCGTGGTGAAGAAGCGCAACAGCGCCTCTTCAACCTCAGGAGGCTGAAGACATTTGGTTTGGCAGATGCAAATTTTTACAGATGCACAATCGAGAGCATCATGTCGGGCTTATCACCGCCTGGTACGGCAACTGTCCCCCCAGGACACCTACACCACCCGATGTCACAGGAAGGCCAAAAAGATCATCAAGGACAACAATCACCCGAACCACCGCCTGTTCACCCCGCTATCATCCAGAAGGCAAGGTCAGTACAGGTGCATCAAAGCGGGGACCGAGAGAGTGAAAAACAGCTTCTATCTCAAGGCCATCAGACTGTTAAACAGCCATCACTAACATTGAGTGGCTGCTGCCAACATACTGACTTAAATCTCTAGCCACTTTAATAATTAAAAATTTGATGTAATAAATGTATCACTAATCACTTTAAACAATGCCACTTCATATAATGTTTACATACCCTACATTACTCATCTCATATGTATATACTGTACTTTATACCATCTACTGCGTCTTGCCTATGCCGTTTGGCCATCGCTCATGCATATATTTATATGTGTATATTATTTTTCAGTTCCTTTACACTTGTGTGTATAAGTAAGCTGTTGTGAAATTGTTAGGTTACTTGTTAGATATTACTGCACAGTCGGAACTAGAAGTACAAGCATTTCGCTACACTCGCATTAACATCTGCTAACCATTTGTATGTGACCAATAACATTTGATTTGATATCAGTGGGGCTGGGAGGTAGCACATATCATGACACACACCCTCTCTCTCTCTGTCTCCCTCCCTTAAGATAGGAAACGAAGAGGCCTTCCTCCTATCTTCCCCCTACCTCAATCCCCCCTTACCCCAACCTGACAGGTACTGATCCTCTTCCCCTCTCTCTTTCCCCTCCTATCCTCCCTCTCATCCTCCTGACCACATCCATCTGAATTTCAACAGAGATGCCTTATTTATCAATTCCATTCAGATAGGGTCTCGGGAGATGGGAGACATCTGCTCCATGCACTTTGAAGATGCATCTACCAGCTCAATTACGAGCGGGGCCAAGGCCTCGTTTGCATATGGTGGCATGGAGAGTGTATCACTAACAGGTGGTGGGAGAGAACATGCATGGCGGGCTGTTTGATAAATAAAATATATTATGGTAATGCAGCAATAGAAGAGAAGGGAGATCTGACTGCTGGGAAATTGGTGGGCTGTGTGCTCGCAGCTGGAGAGTAGATCAGGCCAGATAGACAGACATACATACACGCTAGCGCGGGCTCACGCCTATACACTCACACACTCGTTCTAGACATGGTGGAAACTTGAATGTCCATCCATAGAGACACAGCACAGATGCACACACAGACAGTGACACACACACCATACAAACATACTGACATACCAATTTGAGAGGCAAGACAACCCCTTCCAGTGGTGAAATCTGTACACACACACATACAAACACACACACACACACACACACACACACACACACGTAGAGGTGAGGTCAAATGTCCTGAGATTGGTGGGCACCCGTGTGATTGATGAGGTCAGGGTGATTCATCATGCGTTTGATCTCCCTCCAGCTATTAAGAGTATCTCACAGGACACTACAGTTTGATTGATTGATTCATGAAATCTGAACACACTTTTAAATCGATTGACTTCACAAAACCACGAACCCATGACTCCCTCACTCCCCTCCCCTTCTCCCAATTCCCCTTGTCGCCCCTATATCATACCTGACACCTTTCACTCTCCACATCCAAGACAACAGATTAATGTTTAAAATAAATGATATTTGTCACATGCGCTGTGTGTGTGTGTTGTGTCGGTATAAGTGTGTGTGTGTATGAGTGTTTGTGTTGTTGGTATAAGTGTGTGTGGTGTATGTAGTGAATTCAGAAAGTATTCAAACACCTTGACTTGTTTCACATTTTGTTGCATTTTATCCTGAATTGAATATGTATAACATTTAGATGTTATGTTATTGTCACTGGCCTACACATAATACCCCCTAATGTCACAGTGGAATTATGTTTTTAGAAAAGTTTACAAATGAATAAAACATGAAAAGCTGTAATGTCTTGAGTCAATAAGTATTCAACCCCTTTGTTATGGCAAGCCTAAATAAGTTCAGGAGTAAAAATGTGCTTAACAAGTCACAGAATAAGTTGCATGGACTCACTCTGTGTGCAATAACAGTGATTCACATGATTTCTGAATGACTACCTCATCTCTGTACCCCACACATACAATTATCTGTAAGGTCCCTCAGTCGAGCAGTGAATTTGAAATACAGATTCAACCACAAAGACCAGTGAGATTTTCCAGTGCCTTGCAATGAAGCGCACTTAATGGTAGCTGGGTAAAAAAAAGCAGCCATTGAATATCCCTTTGAACGTGGTGAGGTTATTAATTACACTTTGGATGGTGTATCAATACACCCAGTCACTACAAAGATACAGGTGTCCTTTCTTACTAATTTGGTGAAACCGCTCAGGGATTTCACCATGAGGCCAATGGTGACATTAAAACAGAGTTTAATGACTGTGATAGAAGTAAACTGAGGTTGGATCAAAAACATTGTAGATACTCCACAATACTAACCTAATTGAAATAGTGAAAAGAAGGAACCTTGTACAGAATACAAAATATTATAAAACATGCGACCTGCAACAAGGCACTAAAGTAGTACTGCAAAAAATGTGGCAAAGCAATTCATTTTTTGTCCTGAATACAAAGTGTTCCTGTATGTTTGGGGAAAATCCAATACAACACATTACTGAGTACCACTCTCCATATATTCAAGCATGGTGTTGGTTGCATTCTGTTATGGGTATACTTGTAATCATTAAAGGAGTGTGAAGTTTTCAGGATAAAAAAGAAAGGGATTGGAGCTCAGCACAAGCAAAATCCTAGAGGAAAACCTGGTCCAGTCTGCTTTCTACCAGACACTGGGCGATGAATTCACCTTTCAGCAGGACAAAAACCTAAAATGGACACATCTATATTGCAGTTGCTTACCAAGAAGTCAGTGAATGTTCCTGAGTGGACGAGTTACAGTTTTGACTTAAATCTACTTAAAAATCTATGAAAAGAATAATGGGCAAATGTTGCACATTCCAAATGTGGAAAGCTGTTAGACACTTACCCAGAGAGACTCACAGCTGTAATCACTGCCAAAGTTGCTTTTTCAAAGTATTGAGTCAGGGGTGTGAATACTTAAGTAAATGAGATATTTCTGTATTCCATTCTCAATATATTTGCAAAGAATTATAAAACATCTTTTCACTTTGTCATTATTGGGTATTGTGTGTGGATTTGTTTAATTTAATCCATTTTAGGTGAGATATATATTTATTTTAATCCATTTTGAATTCAGGCTGTAACACAAAAAAAATTGAATAAGTCATGGGGTATAAATACTTTCTGAAGACACTACTGTTTGTGAATGTGTGCTGGTTTTGTGTGAGAGTGTCAGTGTAGTGTGTGTGTGTGTGAGGGAGTGAGTGAGTGTGTATACAGTGTGTATATTTAGTCTTTGAGTGTGCATAGAGTCCGTGCAAGATAGGAACAGTGCAGATAGTCTGGCTAACCATTCATTAACTATTTAGCAGTTTGATGGCTATTTAGCAGTCTTACGGGGTAGAAGCTGGGGTAGAAGCTGTCTCGGAGTTTATCAAAGCTTTGTAAAGCAACGCATCACAAGGCTGTTTAAGTTGTCAATTAAAGGGCTAATGAGTAAGTCAGGGTTGAGGGTGGGTCTGGGTCCCAGTCCCACCCTCAATTCTGCTTTGCTCATGCAATGAGGAGCCCATCGGCCTGCCCCTGGATGACGACCACTTCCCCAAACGTCATACCCATAACACATCTGGGCCTGATTCCTCCTAGGAGAGCTCTAGCAGCCAGGTATCAGGAGAACAGAGGGGCTCATTCTCTCTGTGTATGTTTGTAATGACTACATGCTCCTAGGGGGAATCAGGCCCAGATGTGTTATGGGTAGGACATTTGGGGAAGTGGTGACTCGATGGGTCATCCAGGGGCGGGCCGATGGACTCATCATTGCACACAGCTGTGCCTCGCCATCTCCCAGCCCTGACCTTTCACTCTTGACCCTGCTGTGCCCCTTCTGCTTGGAATGCAGGATCATTATTGGCTACCGAACTTCTCTTTCGTTTCCTGTTATACTTTTCAAGGATGCTCAAGGTACTGTGTCTCTTGATACCTCTCAGCCATGGGTTTAAAAAGGATTTGCTTGGGCATTATCATAATTTTCACAATATCACAGAATTATTCCAACCTTATAGTGTGGAGATATGGGCCTGATCTAAATATATATATATACATATATATATATAAAAAACACTGGAAAATCACTTTTTTTTTTTACTTCACTGGGCCTTTAACATGAATTATGGATTGCTTATGCTCTTCCAGTAAATCAATATATTCAGGACTGTATTGTACTCGTGTGGCTGACAAATAAACATATCTTAATCCTGTTTATTTATTTGTAGGAACATATTTAGTCAACTTGACCCTATTTGATTGAAAAGGAGTGTTCATTGTTCATGATTTCTAGTGGAATCATTTGTTTATTGCACAAAGAATGTCAAGCACAAGTGTAACAGTAAAAAGCTGGAGCCCTAAAAGTGAAGCAGGTTCATGCCCTGGGCTCTGTGCAATTTATTGGTAGGCTTAGTTGTCGTTTTGGCAAGAAAAACAACACACGAATGCACTTTTATTAACTTGAAGCAACAATAAAAGAATAGTAATGAGTAGAGGAAAGAGGTAAAGTTTTTTATGAAGTCAGGACAAAGAGGATTTCTTGTCCTGCGCCATTATAAATCTCTTTTTCAGCCCTGAAAATGTATTTTCCTCTCTTTTATGAGCTGAAAATGTGAAAAGAGAGCTGAAAACCTTAGCAGGGCATTTGGTTTCCAACTAGGTTGCTCCGCTGATCTGGCGATCGCATGTCTTGTATCCAAAAACACTAGTGTAATTGATGCAGAGCACACTTTAGATTGGATTCGTTCTAGTTTTTTTATTACGCCAATTGTGCACTTGTTTACTTTTAATGATGATTGTGATATAACATAAGAGACCCAATTAAAGAAGTCTGATAGCCCTTCTCTATTGGCCCTTCGTGCTAACCCGCAGTACCCTTCACCTTTTCCCCCAGATTTCTCACACTGACCCTAGGCATGAAACTTGACTCTTGTCCCCGGTTTGAGACTGAGGCCCTTTGGCTTAGGCCACATGTTTTCATATGACCGACCAACTGAACTCATATGTTCAAAACAGCAGAAAATAACCACATGAAAGACAGGGAAATAATTAATAAGTGTCAAAGTCCTTCTGATCTCAAAAAACGATGAGGAAAAAGTCTAAACCAAATGAAGACGTAGGGGCTCCATTCCAATCAATTATCTCCAAAATGTGAATGAAAGAGAGTTCTGAACACTCCCCTCTGTTTTATCCCTCCGTCTGCGGCTGCAGAGAGATATTCTTCTTATAGGACGCCTGGCAAATATCCATTAGCTCTGCTGTATCTTAGCGACTGCAGACCTGTTTTAGGTCCACCTCCTTGGAAAGAGAGTAGTCAAAGATCGACAGGAACATATTGGGCATGTTCCAGGTAGACTAAATGCTCCATAGGTCTGCACAGGTCATCACAGCTTTGCAATGCTGGAGGATGTGTTAAACATCCCAGGAGCATATCAACATGATACTAGGTGTAAATGGGTGGGTGTAGCTGGTTCATGAAAGTCAGGCGCAGGAGAGCAGAGATGAGTGGACAAAGCACTTTACTCAGGCAATATTATTAAAACAGGACGCAACCACAAAAAACAAATGCCCAAAGAACAAGTGAGGCAGCACAAAGAACACACAACCAAGTACAAAGTACCGGCTGCCACAAAGCACGGGTACAAAACAAAACCCGGCGTACACCAGCCGGAAGTGTACCAACCTGAAAATAAACAATTTCACACACAGACATAGGGGGAATAGAGGGTTATATACACGACAAGTAATGAGGGAATGTAAACCAGGTGTGTGGGAAAACAAGACAAAACAAATGGAAAATGAAAGGTGGATCGGCGATGGCTAGAAGACCGGTGACGTCGACCTCCGAATGCCGCCCGAACAAAGAGAGGAACCGACTTCGACGGAAGTTGTGACACTAGGCCTGCACAGAATGTATGGTTCTAGAATGCACCTGGAATGCCTTCCTGATTTCAGACGACAATGGCTAGCCTAAACATGTCGAAAAACAAAGTTACTGTATATATAGTGCAGGGGAAAGTATTTTCCCCCTTTTAGATTTTCTGTTTTTGCATATGTTTGATACTGAATGTTATCACATCTTCAAACATAACCTAATATTAGAGAAAGGGAAACTGAGTTTACAAATAACAAAAAAGATATCCTTATTTCATTTATTTAATTATCAAAGTTATGCAACACGCATTCCCCTGTGTCAAACAATAATTGCCCCCTGACACTCAATAACTGGTTGTGCCACCTTTAGCTGCAATGACTGCAACCAAATGCTTCCTGCAGAACTGCTTTAAGTCAGCGATATTTGTGGGTTTTCAAGCATGAACTGCTCATTTCAAGTCCTGCCAGAACATCTCTAATGGGATTAGGTCTGGACTTTGACTAGGCCATTCCAAAATGTATAATCTGTTGCTTTTTAGCCATTTTCATGTAGACTTGATTATGTGTTTTGGATCATTGTCTTGATGTATGACCCAGCTGTGTTTCAGCTTTAGCTCACAGACAGATGGCCTGACATTCTCCTGTAGAATGATCTGATACAAAGCAGAATTCATGGTTCCTTCTATTAACCCTTTCATGCGTGAGTTCCAAATATCTCTAACGGTCGCCCCAGCGTGAGTTTTTTTATGCACGTGATATTAGAAAGTTCTCTCCATTCCAGAATGTGTTTGTTATGTAACAGTACATTTCATCCGCGCTGCCTCAAACAAAAGCACGCAGCCTGTTTTTATTTGTCAATTTTAAATTATTTTCTAACAAGTTTTTTATTTTCTAATAACAGTTTGAAATGAGGTGTGTTCCGCCTCATTCATTCACATAAAAGTAGTCATTTTTACTTTTGCGGACCAATTAATTTTTTTGACATTTCTGACCCGGACAAAATTCCCCAAACACTTCTCAATTGTTTGTGCAGGACATTTACTCATCTGACGTCCTGCATACACGTGTTCATATTATTCCACCTGTCGCCTGCATCGAAATCAACGTTGTTTTCGTTACCAATAATACCTTTGGAAATGCGTGCGTTTCTATCAAAGTGCCTTATTACGTTATAATAGTTTCTGCATGTCGTGTTATGTCGTTTCTACTGTAGCATCATGTTTTTGTGTATATTCCTTATAACCGCGGACACGCGATGTAACGTTACTCATTTCATAACATTTATGGTGTTATACTCAATGCTTAGGTAGCTAGCTACATTCTCCTATTAGCTCTGGAAAACAATGCTAATTGCGTCAGGGAAGTATTAGCATGTGTTGTATTTTGAAGCTACCCTGGCCTTATGACTCCCAAGTGGCACAGCGTCTCAGTGCTAGAGGCGTCACTCCAGACACCCATCTTCAAATCAAGACCGTTTTCTATCAAAGTAAGGTCCTAATTACGTTATTGTGTGCGTGTTATACCGTTTCTACTATAGCTCACTGTGTGAATGGAGCATAATATTTGTATATATTCCTTATAACCGCGGACACGCGAGGTAACGTTACTCATGTTACTCACCTTTTATGGTGTTATATTCAATCGTGCTTATGTAGCTAGTTACATTATTCTATTAGTTCTGTAAAACAATGCAAATGCGTCAGAAGTATTGGCATGTTGTATTTTGACGCTACCCTGGAAAAATAGAAAATATCTTATACCACTTGGTCGTTTTCTGAGTGCATTTCCACCAAGCTGTTTATCATCCACTGCCCCCATTTTGAGGTAATAGTCAAGCACGCAGTCTGGTTCATGTTCGCTGTCTGTTGTTTCTCTCTCCGGTCAGGTGGTCCACCTTCCCTGTGGCCGACATGGTTGCTGTATGGACAGTGGAGAGGACATGGACGTCTCGTTTGTCATGCCACTTTACTGCCAGCTGTTAACATTTCTTATTTTGTATAACGGGTCATTTAGGATGGTAGTAGCGTTGATGAAATGCAGTCATAGCAGCAGAACTAGAAAGCAGTCTTTACTGTCACCAGGAATGTATACATTTCACTAATTTGTGGTTGTCCCCCACTCCTGGCTCTCTCTTATCCTTTAGCTCCAAGGCATAGCGATTGGTCTCTACTATGTCTCCCACCAGCTCCTCTGTCAGAAACAACTTGAAGCACTCTGCCTCAGTTGAAATGGCAAGGGCGGTTGCACTCCAGACTGGGACTCATCAAACGCAAACAGCAGGGCCAGGAGGGGTGAACAGCCAGGGCCAGGAGGGGTGAAACAGCGGGCCAGGAGGGGTAAACAGCAGGGCCAGAGGGGTGAAACAGCAGGGCCAGGAGGGTGGAAACACCAGGGCCAGGAGGGGTGAAACAGCGGGCCAGGAGGGGGTGAAATGACTGGTGCCTTCCAGCTACCACAGAACTCCTGTACTTCATCCACTGTTGGTATGCCTCCATCACCACCAGCATCTTCAAAGGGAACTGGGACTTTGTCAGTGGACAAGGGAAATTCAGATTCAGGGTCTTCAATGGCTACAAGGTTGGGGGGCAGCTCCTCACTGTCACTGTCAGAATCTGATTCCTGACTTTCATACTCAGACTCATTGTCAGAATTTTAAAAAAATCTCCAGAATTTCCACATTTGTTTGTTGTCTCCTTTTGAAAGACATTGCTAATGCTTCAGCTCATCTCACTAGGCTACATACATAAACAATAACACTGAATGTTTAGAGTGAGAGGGTACGTGGTTGACTGCCGGCACGCGCCACTTGTATCAATAAATCACTATCAGAAAATGTTTTGGTGTGCAATCATTTGTGTATTTACTTTTATTCACATGTTTTCAAATCTAGGTGACAAATCATGCATTCCGATTCTTGCACAGATTGTAATGGGCACATATTATGTGTGTAAAATACTTTTTTGAAGGTTGTACTGATTATGATGAGCTAAGCTAATTCCAGCTGTGTAGTCATGTTTGTTGACATTCAATGCATTCTGGTTCACGTAATCGTCTGTTTGACCAAAGATGTTATAACAAAATGAGGTGAGTAAGAGTTCACTCGTTTTTTTGAGGACTTCCGGAAATGAATGGTGGGATGTGAACGACGGTAGACGACACACCCTTCAACATGCATACTATAAACAGACCAAAACTCATCTCGTCTTCTCTTATTATCTTCGGTTTCTGTGAGGAAAAAAATGCATGGCTGCGCGCTGAAACTAATCGTCGGATTACTTTTCGATTTCTAAAAAGTGCTTTACCTAATTATTTCGATCAATGGTGTGCTCACCCGTGATGTGATTAATTATACATAGTAATTGCTATTAGCTAATTCATATTGTAGTTTGTCAGCCGAGAGTTAGAAATATGACTGGCTTGTGTTGGGTCAATCTCCTCACGCGTTAGGACAAATGTAGCCTACATTTTTCCGGTTAGGATGATTGTGTTATGCTATATATTCTTCTGTGAATATCTGAACATTGAATCCAAAAATAAACTGCTCACATTCTGGACATAACTTTGTAAGGACTGTGTTTGTGTAAATAGTTTCTGAAAAAAGTGTGGCCAGCTCAAACGCTGATTGTTGCGTCATTCGAAACTGGCCGTTCTAAACGAGCGTTCTAAATGAGTGTTCTAATCACACGGGTGTGATCGTACGCTTCAGGGACCACTGTAGAACGATCACACCCGTGTGATGGTACGTGTGAAAGGGTTAAGGTAAGTCGTCCAGGTTCTGAATCAGCAAAGTATCCCCGAACCATCACACTACCACCACCATGCTTGACTGTTGGTATGAGATTCTTACTGTACAATGCAATGTTTGGTTTTCGCCAGGCATAATGGCCAGGCATGGCCAGGCCAGGCATGTTGTCCAGGTGCTTCCAGGTGCTTTTTGGCAAACTTGAGTAAACTTTTTGGACAGAGCAGTTTGTGCTTGAAAACCCACAAATGTTGCTGAGTTACAGCAGTTCTGCATTGAGGAGTGGGCCAAAATTCCTCCACAGTGACGTGAGAGACTGATCAACAACTACAGGTAGCTTTTGGTTGGAGTCATTGCATCTAAAGGTGGCACAACCAGTTATTAAGTGTAAGGGGGCAATTACTTTCTCACACGGCATTGGGTGTTGCACACTTTGTTCATGAAATGAAAACATGAAATAAGTGTGTTACTGTTGTGTTATTTGTTCACTCAGTTTCCCTTTATCCAATATCAGGTTTTGGTTGAAGATCTGATAACATTCAATATCAAAAATATGTAAAGGTAGGGAAAATTAGAATGGGGGAAAATACTTGTTCACGGCACTGTAAGCCTAGCTGTTACTCACTGGTATGAGACATTAGGGACATGGACGAAGAAAAAGATTGGGGGTAAACAAATACCAGGAGGCATGTTGTTCTTATGTTATTTGTGTGCCTTGATTTGCCCTAATAAATTGCCAGATGAGTAAATGGAACACTGAACTATGCATACCACATACCGCAAGTGGCTGCTAAGCAAAGATATTGCTAGTGTATCATATAAAAACGAGAGAACAGTATTCCATCTTAAAAACAACAAGTTTAAATGCCCGCACAGTATGAGGCCGCTTTTCACAGGTCAATTGTATCTATAATGGATGAGAAATGGCCAAAGGGAAAACTTAAGGAAAATTTGACCTCAAGGAAGAAATGGGAGACATTAATAGGAAATTCTCCTCAGCACAATTCATCTTTCCCCTCCCTGCATTAACCGAGAGACAGAATAAGGATGTTGGTGATGGTGACATGTTAAAAGATCTAGAAAACAGTGGTCCATGTTGAACTCAAGAGCCAGAGGCCGGGAAATCAGAGAAAAAAACTTGAACATTTAGGAGATTGAATGTGGGATAAGCTTGAAAGTGGCACAAAGTAAGCTCTGAACATGCTCAAGATCTGTCTCTATCGTGTCGTGATTAACTGCCTTTAGGCTGTATTCGGGACAACCAACCATACCACATCTCCAACGTGGGATATGTGAGAAGCTACGCCATGGTGTATGTTCGGTGAGCGCTCCTCTGCAAAGGTGATTTGTCAGAGAAAAAGTTGAGATTAAGTTAAAATAAACAACCACAGGAAGCTGTCACGGTTCTCTAAAGTAGAACCCAGAAGCAGACCAGGACAAGGAGAGTAAGACGAAGGTGAGTATTTATTTACAAGTTTAAATGTAGTGATAGAAAAATCCAAGTAGCGGAGCGGGCAGCGGAGGTGAGTTGATGGAATTGAGTAAGCAGATCCAAGGAAGTAACTTAAGTCACCGACGACCAGGTAGGGATGGGATGAGTGTTCCGGGTGAATGACTGTAGACAGAAAAAACGGAGGTAAGTTCAAGGCAAGCAAGACGTACAAAACAACAAAACAAACTCTATCAAACTGGAGGCTGATACGCTGGCACAACATACTGTTCATGGCTAACGATCCGGCAGGGAATGGATGTCAGGTCAGCGCTTATGAARTGGAGGGGTGATGATCAGGACCAGGTGTGCAGATAGCTGATGGGATACAGGTGCGGGTACTCAGAGATCCTCCAACTAGCTACGTCACCCGGCAACCAGACAGGGTGCGTTCCAGGACACCTGAAAAAACACTCCAGGACAGAACACAGGCAAAAACAGACTCAGGAAGCGGGATTCGTGACAGAAGCAGCCCAGATCTATTTGATTCTATTTTTGCAGATAGTTTTGCTGCCATTACATTCTAAATAGACGCTGTTCAATCTGTTTGACATATTATTGTAGGCAACCAGGAGAATAACCCTCTCTGTCGCAGTTACAGACCCGCATCTATTAAAACAACATGGGAATTTGCAGTGCATTCGGAAAGTTTTCAGACCTTCACTTTTTATATTTTTTTGTACATTACAGCCTTATTCTAAAATGTATTAAATACAAAAAATCATCATCAATCTACACACAATTCCCCATAATGACAAAGTGAAAAAACGTTTTAAGAATTTTTGCAAATGTAAAAAAAACTAAAACAGAAATACCTTATTTACATAAGCATTCAGACCCTTTGCTATGAGACTCAACATTTAGCTCAGGTGCATCATATTTCCATTGATCCTCTTTGAGATGTTACTACAAATTGATTGGAGTCCACCTGTGGTAGATTCCATTGATTGGACATGATTTGGAAAGGCACACACCTGTCTATATAAGGTCCCACAGTTGACAGTGCATGTCATATCAAAAACCAAGCCATGAGGTCGAAGGACTCGCTGTCAACCTTTAAGTTGTTATTGAAGACTCATATCTTCAGTAGGTCCTATGAGTGAGTGTAGTCTGGGCTAGGGGTGTGAAGGTGAAGGTGAAGGGAAAGGCACGGGAGCGATGAACTGCCCATTCTGTCTCTGCCTGGCCGGATCCCCTATCTCCACTGGGATTCTCTGCCTCTAACCCTATTACGAGGGCTGAGTCACTGGCTTACTGGTGCTCTTCCATGCCGTCCCTAGGAAGGGGTGCGTCACTTCAGTGGGTTGAGTCACTAACATGATCTTCCTGTCCGTGTTGGCGCCCCCTTCGGATTCGTGCCATGGGGGGGATCTTCATGGGCTACACTCGGCCTTGTCTTAGGGTAGTAGGTTGGTGGTTGAAGATATCCCACTATTGATGTAGAGGCTGTGCTTTAGCAAAGTTGGTGGGGTTATATCCTGCCTGTTCAGCCCTGTCCGGGGGTACCATCGGACAGGGCCACAGTGTCTCCCATCCCCTCCTGTCTCAGCCTCCAGTATTTATGCTGCAATAGTTTGTGTTGGGGGGGCTAGGGTCAGTCTGTTACATTTGGAGTATTTCTCCTGTCTTAACCAGTGTCCTGTGTGAATTTAAGTATACTCCCTCTAATTCTCTCTCTCTCTCTTTTTCTCTCTCTCTTTCTCTCTCTCGGACCTGAGCCCCAGGACCATACCTCAGGACTACCTGGCCTGATGACTCCTTGCTGTTCCCAGTCTACCTATTCATGCTGCTGCTCCAGTTTCAACTGTTCTGCCTGCGGCTATGGAACCCTGACCTGGTCACTGGATGTGCTACCTTGTCCCGGACCTGCTGTTTTGGACTCTCTCTCTACTGCACCTGCTGTCTCTAACTCTGAATGATCGGCTATGAAAAGCCAACTGATATTTACTCCTGAGGTGCTGACCTGTTGCACCCTCTACAACCACTGTGATTGTTATTATTTTACCCTGCTGGTCATCTATGAACTTTTGAACATCTTCGCCATGTACAGTTATAATCTCCACCAGGCACAGCTAGAAGAGGACTGGCCACCCCTCAGTGCCTGGTACCTCTCTAGGTTTCTTCCTAGGTAAAGTCATCCTGAGTTGTTCCTAGCTACCGTGCTTCTACAACTGCATTGCTTGCTGTTTGTGGTTTTAGGCTGGGTTTCTGTACGGCACTTCGTGACATCAGCTGATGTAAAAAGGGCTTTATAAATACATTTGATTGATTGTATTGTCCGTAGAGCTCCGAGACAGGATTGTGTCGAGGCACACATCTGGGGAAGGGTACCAACAAATCTCTGCTGCATTGAAGGTCCTCAAGATCAAAGTGGCCTCCATCATTCTTAAATGTAAGAAGTTTGGAACCACTCCTCCTAGAGCTGACCAGGCCAAACTGAGCAATCGGGGGAGAAGGGCCTTGGTCAAGGAGGGGACCAAAAACCCGATGATCACTCAGACAGCCCGCTTGGAGTTTGCCAAAAGGCACCTAAAGGACTCTCAGACCATGAGAAACAAGATTATCTGGTCTGATGAAACCAAGATTGAACCCTGAATGCCAAGTGTCACATCTGTAGGAAACCTGGCACCATCCCTCCGGTGAAGCATGGTGGTGGCAGCATCCATGCTTAATTTTTCAGCTGCAGGGACTGGGAGACTAGTCACGATCAAGGGAAAGATGAACGGAGAAAAGGACAGAAAGATCCTTGATGACCTCAGACTGGGGCGAAGGTTCACCTTCCAACAGGACTACGACACTAACCACACAGCCAAGACCATGCAGGAGTGGCTGTGGGACTTGTCTCTGAATGTCCTTGTGTGGCCCAGCCAGAGCCCGGACTTGAACCCAATCGATCAACTCTGGAGTGACTTGAAAGTTGTTGTGCAGCAAGGCTCCCCTTTCAACCTGACAGAGCTTGAGAGGATCTGCAGAGAAGAATGAGAGAAATTCCCCAAATATAGGTGTGCCAAGCTTATAGCGTGTTACCCAAGAATACTCTAAGCTGTCATTGCTGCCAAAGGTCCTTCAACAAAGTACTAAGTAAAGGATCTGAATACTTATGTAAATTAGATATTTATTTAAAATGTTGATACGTTTGCTAAAATATCTAAAAACCTGTTTTTGCTTTGTCATTATAAGGTATTGTGTGTAGATTAATGAGGTAAAAAACACTATTTAATCCATTTTTAAATAAGGCTGTAACGTAACAAAATGTGGAAAAAGTCAAGGTGTCTGTATACTTTCCGAATGCACTGTCTATTTAATTAAATGCACTATGCTTGTAATTTTCTATGAACATGTACAATGCTGTAAGACATCTTTAAATGAATGGGTTTGAAAAATAAACAAGGTGGAAAGGGTTGTTACAGGAAGCCATAGCATGGGAAAAGAATCCTTCCTGAACATGTTCATTTCTCATATCTAGCTATTTCCCTCCGGATTTCTGTGTGTAAACTAACCCACACTTCCACACTGGTGAGTTATGGCCATAGCTTTCAATGCCTCCACTGTTGCTTCTTACACTGCTTCTTGTAGATGCAATGTACTTTTCATGAAAAAATTTGTGTGATATATAATATATAATATATTTGAATAATTTAGTGTAAGAACATTTATAAAATCAATCAATTTTTCAATAATCAATCTGTCAACTATATTATATGCTTGTCTTTCTGCACAGATCACCTAACCATGCTATGATATTCATCACTTTCCCTGATCCTAACCTAAAAACCTAAAGAAAATCCTAAAATATCTGCACAACACCAAGTCCTCTTATCAGTGTGATGTGAAAACCTGAGAGATGTATAGAGGACCTGTGTTTACATGGGTTGTACCATTTAGGACTTTCACCATTTTGAAGTAGTCAACTGGGTGGGAATTTAGGAAGGTAAACATAATTTTATCCAGGTCATCAGTAGGGATTTAGTCATTTAGCAGACACTTTAATCCAGAGCGGTTTACAGGAGCAATTAGGGTTAAGTGCCTTGTTCAAGGGCACATCGATAGATTTTTCACCTAGTCATCTCGGGACCTCAAACCGGCAACCATTCAGTTACGGGCCCAATGCTCTTAACCGCTAGGCTACCATCAGCCATTAAATTAAAACTTGCAAGCAAACATTCCAGAACTGCAGATGGCAGAAAATAGCCAACCTTGGGTTTATTGCTGTTCGAACAACACACTTCAGGTGGCAGTATGCACCGTTCAGTTTGTTTACCAACTCATAGAAGTAGTAGAATAAGCAAATTGATGACCTCAATTGCGCTACCAATGCACTGACAGATACAACATTGTAATTTCTATTCATCTCTGTGGTGCAGACCAGTGTCATCTACAGATTTACTGTCAACATACTGTTGGTCAAAGGTCAAAGGTCAGATCAGGGCCACAGACACCATAACAATTCAATCCAATGTATTCGAGTTAAACAGTCAAAATAATGAAGAGAGTACCAACACTGGAATAATTGCGTACTTCTCTGATATTGATGTCAATTTATTGTTTATGCAGGCCTTTGCCAAGCAAGTCTGTGTGAGAACATATGTGACTCACCACCTGGATTCGGTATTATGTAGCAAAATTTGAAATTGTGTTTTTTACATTATTTAAAAGAAGAGACTGAGCTACAAAATGGTATATCAGAAATATTAGAGGAACAATGGGAAAGTATTTCTGCTTTGAAAGTTGATCAACTTGTAAACCCACTTTTGAGAAAATTGCCTTTGAATGTTTTGCTATCTAGTGAAGAGCTCTTCTTTGTGTACACCCATTCAGCATCTTTCACACCCTCCCATCACACCCTCCCGCACTCTTTGCCCCACCCATCTCGTTTCGCTCTCGAAGCGCACCCTGACACTCTGGCCGATGATTTGTTTACCTCTGGATAACATGACAACAGCCTAACCAGCTCTGATGGCAACAATTTCATTACGCTTTTTTGCAGACGTTTACTGACACCGGCCATATTCAGCGGGTGTTGTACACACGTCACGTAACGTTAGCTAACGGGCCAGCCAACGTTAATTAACACTGCCAACAATGCCACAGTGCTGGGAGCTAACCAACCATGTGCTATGTTAGCACTTTGGCATGAAATGAAACCACTTTCTGTCAAAATTTGAAAACGTGTAATATCTGAAAATGTTACGTTAGCTAGCTAATGCTAGACTATCTTACCTGTATACATCATGCATGATGGACGAATCTCCCTGTCAGGAATGCCATGCCATAGTTGCCCTTAGTTTGAAGATGTAATCCGGAGACAGATGTTTCCTCCATCTCTTTGGCTATCATAATCTAATTTCAATGATTTCAAAACTTGATCCTAGAGAAAGTGGAGAGCCACACTTATGCAGCTCCACTATAACATAAAAAATTTTCAAAGCCGCATTCAACAGCCGCATAAAACTTTGTTAATAAGGCACATGAAAGTTCACATGTTCAAGAATGCATTTCAACCACAAAAATGCATTTTGATGAAAAAAACATGTTTTACGTTCAAACGGCTCTCCTGGGAATTTGTGACTTGCGACATGTGACTACTTTCCTGAACTGGGTCACATATGAATAATTTTTCCCCCCGAAAGTTAGTATAATGGTGCAATAGTTCCACAAAGTTGTTGGAGCAACAATCAGAATGACTTTACCTTTTTTTATTTCACCTTTATTTAACCAGGTGGGCTAGTTGAGAACAAGTTCTCATTTACAAATGTGACCTGGCCAAGACAAAGCAAAGCAGTGCGACACAAACAACAACACAGAGTTACACATGGAATAAACAAAACATACAGTCAATAACACAATAGAAAAAAATTATATATACAGTGTGTGCAAATGAGGTAAGATAAGGGAGGTAAGGCAATAAATAGGCCATAGTGGCGAAATAATTACAATTTAGCAATTGAACACTGGAGTGATAGAGACTGGAGTGATAGATGTGCAGAAGATTAATGTGCAAGTAGAGATACTGGGGTGCAAAGGAGCAAAGCAATAAAAAAAAACAGTATGGGGATGAGGTAGTTGGATGGGCTATTTACAGATGGGCTATGTACAGGTGCAGTGATCTGTGAGCTGCTCTGACAGCTGGTGCTTAAAGTTAGTGAGGGAGATATGAGTCTTCAATTATTTTTGCAATTCGTTCCAGTCATTGGCAGCAGAGAACTGGAAGGAAAGGCGGCCAAAGGAAGAATTGGCTTTGGGGGTGACCAGTGAAATATACCTGCTGGAGCGCGTGCTACGGGTGGGTGCTGCTATGGTGACCAGTGAGCTGAGATAAGGCGAGGCTTTACCTAGCAAAGACTTATAGATAACCTGGAGCAGGTGGGTTTGGCGACGAATTTGAAGCGAGGGCCAGCCAACGAGAGCATACAGGTCGCAGTGGTCGGTAGTATATGGGTCTTTGGTGACATAATGGATGGCACTGTGATAGACTGCATCCAATTTGCAGTAGAGTAGAGTGTTGGCAATTTTGTAAATGACATCGCCAAGGTCAAGGATCGGTAGGGTAGTCAGTTTTACGAGCTGCCAGGGACCTGTGGAAGGAAGCAGGCCCCCTGATCACCCCGTGTCTGCCAGCAGGGGAGGACCTAACACCTCAGCTCGTGCTGTATGGGGTGGGCCGAAGGCCTATTCCATCGAAGGCCTTCACCAAGTTCTGGCCCACCCTCACGTGCCTGAAGGAGGCACTGTGGTCCTCCCGTAACCTGCTGGTAGCGAAAAGTGTAGAGACCACCCCCCAGGCAGTGGCCATGGTAGCCACGAGCCCTGGGGTGGTACAGAAGGAAGGGGGCCTCGACCCCAGGCGAAGGGTCCCCAACAACACCCTAGGTCCCGGCGGCCACGGCCTGACAGCGCTGCGGCRCCTAGGGCGATGCGCCTAGGGGAGGGATCTCCTCTGGGCCCCGAAGGATGAGACGATGATTGATTCGGGAGAGCAGGAGGAGGCGAGATTGATAAGGACTCACCCCGCTCCTGTACAAAGGACCCGAAGACAGCTTTTTAACAAAGTGGCTTTTTAACATGTTTTTCATGTCTTAAGAATATCTTACCTTTGTTGGATCATTTGAACACATTTTAAATGGCTATTACAGATTTGATGTTTTTACAATGAAAGTACTTTTATTCAGGGTTGTTTTTATTGGTTCTAACAACATGTACTTTTTAACAAATTTGCAGCATGAGTGAATAATGCTTTGTTGTGAAATAGGAAGCCAGATTTAGAAAGCTTTAGGAAAATAAATTTAGGAAGCTAGATTTAATTTTGGATTGGAGATGAGTCTGGAAGGAGAGTTTACAGTCTAACCAAACACCCAGGTATTTGTAGATGTCCACATATTCTAAGTCAGAACCATCCAGAGTAGTGATGCTGGACGGGCGGGCAGGTGCTGGTAGCATTCGGTTGAAGAGCATGCATTTAGTTTTACTTGCATTTAAGAGCAGTTGGAGGCCACGGAAGAAGAGTTGTATAGCATTGAAGCTCGTCTGGAGGTTAGTTAACACAGTGTCCAAAGAAGGGCCAGAGGTATACAGAATGGTGTCCTCTGCGTAGAGTTGGATCAGAGAATCACCAGCAGCAAGAGCGACATCATTGATGTATACAGAGAAAAGAGTCGGCCCGAGATTTGAACCCTGTGGCACCCCCATAGAGACTGCCAGAGGTCCGGACAACAGGCCCTCCAATTTGACACACTGAACTCTGTCTGAGAAGTAGTTGGTGAACCAGGCGAGGCAGTCATTTGAGAAACCAAGGCTTTTGAGTCTGCCGATAAGAATGTGGTGATTGACAGAGTCGAAAGCCTTGGTCAGGTCTATGAAAACAGCTTTACAGTATTGTCTCTTATCGATGGAGGTTATTATATCTTTTAGGACCTTGAGCGTGGCTGTGCACCCATGACCAGCTTGGAAACCAGATTGCAGAGCGGAGAAGGTACGGTGGGATTCGAAATGGTCGGTGATCTGTTTGTTAACTTGGCTTTCGAAGACCTTAGAAATGCAGAGTAGGATAGATATACGTCTGTAGCAGTTTGGGTCTAGAGTGTCTCCCCCTTTGAAGAGGGGGATGACCGCGGCAGCTTTCCAATCTTTGGGAAACTCAGACAATTCGCAAAGGGAGGTTGAACGGGCTAGTAATAGGGGTTGCAACAATTTTGGCTGATCATTTTAGAAAGAGAGGGTCCAGATTGTTTAGTCCTGCTGATTTGTAGGGGTCCAGATCCTGCAGCTCTTTCAGAACATCAGCTGGATTTAAGTGAAGGAGAAATAGGGGAGGCTTGGGAAAGTTGCTGCGGTGGGTGCAGGGCTGTTGACCAGGGTAGGGGTGGCCAGGTGGAAAGCATGGCCAGCCATAGAAAAATTCTTATTGAAATTCTCAATTATCGTGGATTTATCAGTGGTGACAGTGTTTCCTAGCCTCAGAGCAGTGGGCAGCTGGGAGGAGGTGCTCTTATTCTCCATGGACTTTACAGTGTCCGAGAACTTTTTGAAGTTTGTGCTGCAGGATGCAAATTTCTGTTTGAAAAAGCTAGCCTTTGCTTTCTTAACTGCCTGTGTATATTGGTTCCTAACTTCGCTGAAAAGTTGTATATCACGGGGGCTATTCGATTCTAATGCAGTACCTGATAAGCTCTAATTTCGGAAACTTCCCCCTGAACATTAATGCAGAATGTGGTCAAGGTGATATAGCACATAACGATACATATAGATTTATTTTATACGTGGGAAGGATTCAAAACCTTTCAATGTGTGATTTCAGCTGGCGATAAGATCTAGAGACCATTGTTGTAACAAAATGGTCATCAAATGAGTCTCCCAAATGTAGCAATTTCATAATTGTAAATCAACATGTAAATTGATGTTCATATTAAAACAACAATACAGTACTGGCCTTCCAGGACAGTGATTCCATTCTTCCATGCGCACGCTTTCTCATACAGTTGCCATACACAGATTTCCAGTGATTTCTACTGTGTGCGTTGCCTCTGCCTAGATCATGATATAGGGTATCTCCTGTGTCACAAATCCATTCACTGGCGATGTTTTCTTTAAATTTGTTTCTAGGCAGCGTGTCATATTGCGGGTTGAGATCATCACAATGGGGGGATTAAGACCTGAGTTACGAGTGCGTAAATTCAACTTTATTCACTTTTTATTAACTTTTCTCTCTACGCATATTCTGACCTTGAATTGAAGCATGAAGAAATGTGTCAGCCAGCTATTCGTTTGGGTGTGTATCAGGGAAATGGAGGTGTGTCTACAGATACACAGTATTCTGACCTTGACTTTAATCCCCTCATTATTCCAACACATTTTCTTGTGAAGAAATTCATGAACAAGGTTCGAGCAACCTATCGGTTCCAAGTGGAAAAACATTGATTTTTCTTTTTCCCATAGAAAAAAAACTAAGCTCCATGCTCTGTTATTTATCTATTGATAGATCTATTTATAACACCTAGGTAAATTAGTAAACCGTTTGGATATTAAGATGGCGCCGTACTGTATGGCTGCAGCCTTATGAGGTCCGACCCAACCCAAGTGTCACTTGCTTCGTAAACAACAGGTGTAGACTAACAGTGAAATGCTTACGGGCCTTTCCCAACAATGCATAATACAAACAAATAAAATAATAATAATAGAAAAAATGATTGTAACACATGGAATAAATAAACAATGACCAATGATAGCTTGGCTATATACATGGGGTACCAGTACCGAGTCGATATGCAGGGGTACAACGAAATTGAGGTAGATATGTAAATATAGGTACATAATAGCACCGGAGGAGATGGCTACCATTTTACGGACTCCTAACCAATTGTGCTGTTGTGTGCGTTCTTTTGCGTTATTTGTAACTTATTTTGTACATAATGTTTGTGCCACCGTCTCTTATAGATATCAGGACAGCGATTACTCACCTCGCACTGAACATACTTGTAAGTCGCTCTGGATAAGAGCGTCTGCTAAATGACTTAAATGTAATGTAAATGTAAACATACACTACCGTACAAAAGTTTGGAGTAACTTAGAAATGTCCTTGTTTTTGAAAGATAGGCGCATTTTTTGTCCATTAAAATAACATCAAATTGATCAGAAATACAGTGTAGACATTGTTAATGTTGTAAATGACTGGAAAAGGCAGATTTTTTTATGGAATATCTACATAGGTGTACAGTGGCCCATTATCAGCAACCATCCCTCCTGTGTTCCAATGGCACGTTGTATTAGCTAATGTAAGTTTATCATTTTAAAAGGCTAATTTATCATTAGAAAACCCTTTTGCAATTATGTTAGCACAGCTGAAAACTGTTGATCTGATTAAAGAAGCAATTAAACTGGCCTTCTTTAGACTAGTTGAGTATCTGGAGCATCAGCATTTGTGGGTTCAATTACAGGCTCAAAATGGCCAGAAACAAAGACCTTTCTTCTGAAAATCGTCAGTCTATTCTTGTTCTGAGAAAGGAAGGCTATTCCATGCGAGAAATTGCCAAGAAACTGAAGATCTCGTACAACGCTGTGTACTACTCCCTTCAAAGAACAGCACAAACTGGCTCTTACCAGAATAGAAAGAGGAGTGAGAGGCCCCAGTGCACAACTGAGCAAGAGGACAAGTACATTAGAGTGTCTAGTTTGATAAACAGACACATCACAAGTCCTCAAATGGCAGCTTCATTAAATAGTACCCGCAAAACACGAGTCTCAACGTCAACAGTGAAGAGGCGACTCCTGGATGCTGGACTTCTAGGCAGAGTTGCAAAGAAAAAGCCATATCTCAGACTGGCCAATAAAAATACAAGTTTAAGATGGGCAAAAGAACACAGACAATGGACAGAGGGAGATAGGAAAAAAGTGTTATGGACAGACGAATCTAAGTTTGAGGTGTTCTGATCACAAAGCTGAACATTTGTAAGACGCAGAAAAAATGAAAAGATGGTGGAGGAGTGCTTGACGCCATCTGTCAAGCACGGTGGAGGCAATGTGATGGTCTGGGGGTGCTTTGGTGGTGGTAAAGTGGGAGATTTGTACAGGGTAAAAGGGACCTTGAAGAAGGAACGCTGTCACCCCATTTGGCAACGCCATGCCCTGTGGACGGCGCTTAATTGGAGCCAATTTTCTCCTACAACAGGACGAGCCCGTGGAAGAGAGCACGTTCTTTGGTATTTTTCTCCGGTAAAGACAATAACGATTCTCCGTCTTAATGTTATCGTATATTTACGTATTAGGGTACGTAAGGTTTGATTATAAACGTTGTTCGACTTGTTTGGAAAAGTTTATTAGTAACGTTTGGGATTCATTTGTATTTATTTTGATGGAGGGAAACTGGGTGGATTATTGACTGAAGTGCGCCAGCTAAACTGAGTTTTTATGGATATAAAGAAGGACATTATCAAAACATAGGACCATTTGTGATGCAACTGGGACCTTTTGGAGTGCCAAAAGAAAAAGATCATCAAAGGTAAGGCATTTTTTTATATCGCTATTTCTGACTTTCGTGTCGCACCTGCCTGGTTGAAATGTTTTATTTTTCATGTGTGAAATTTGCACATGTTTTTCATGTTTTTGTATGCAGGGCGCTGTCCTCAGATTATCGCATAGTTTGCTTTTGCCGTAAAGCCTTTTTGAAATCTGACCCAGCGCTGGATTACAAGAATTTAAGCCTTATTTTGATGTATTACACTTGTGGATTTTATGAAAGTTAAATATTTATAATTCTGTAGTTTGAATTTCGCGCTCTGCAATTTCACCAGATGTTGGCCAGGTGGGATTCTACCGTCCCACCATGCTCTAAGAAGTTCAAAACTGTAATATCTTATGTTTCACCAAGTCGTGGCTGAACGACGAAATGAATAACATACAGATGGCGGGTTTTATGCTGCATCGGCAAGATAGAACACCCACCTCCGGTAAGACAAAGGGTGTATATTTGTAAACAACAGCTGGTGCACAACATCTAAAAGTAAGGAAGTCTTGAGGTTTTGCTCACCTGAGGTAGAGTATCTCATGATAAACTGTAAACCAAAGTATTAACTAAGAGAGTATTAATCTATATTTTTCGTAGCTGTCTTTTTACCACCACAAACCAATGCTGGCACTGAGACCGCACTCAATGAGCTGTATAAGGCCATAAGCAAACAGGAAAGAGATCATCCAGAGTTGGCACTCCTACACAATAGCACAATTGGTTACGGGATCGTAAAAAAGCCATCTCATTCTCTTTTCTCTTTTTTTCATCCTCTTTGAAATGCAAGAGGGAGGCCACAATGTATTATTCCAGCCCAGGTGCAATAGATATTTTGGCCACTAAATGGCATCAGTGTATGTGCAAAGTGTTAGACTGATCCAATGAACTATTGCATTTCTGTTAAAAAATGTGTATCAATACAGCCCAAATTGGTTTATTAATAACTTTTCATGTGCAAAATTGTGCACTCTCAAACAATTGCATGGTATTATTTCATTGTAATAGCTATTGTAAATTGGACAGTGCAGTTTGATTATCAAGAATTTAAGCTTTAACCAATATCAGATATGTATATGTCCTGGGAAATGTTCTTGTTACTTACAAACTCATGCTAATCGCATTAGCCTACGTTAGCTCAACCGTCCCGTGGAAGGGACACCGATCCCGATTTGTAATTTACCTCTGCTAGATCACATTTATCAATAAAAGCACAATAAAAAAAATTAACTTGACTTTTGTAAACAAAAATCAAATATAATCAAGACATTGGAGGAATAAATTATGTTAATCTTCAACAAATATATTTTAAACAAGGTTTCCATCACTATTGGTGTTTATTGCTTTGAACTGAACAAATTGAAAGGACACATTGTACATCCATTATTTTATGGAAATGATAAATGAGCTCCATTGAACACAAATTATGGCCGGTCTACACACCACATGAGGAACAGAGTTTTACTGTGTATGTGTTGCAAATGTATTGCTTGCACTTGATGCATGTGTACTGTGTCTTCCTCTCCTTCTTGGGTCCACACACATCGCAGGGCTTCTTCTTGTTGCTTCCGGCTGCAATCTGAGTGAGATGTTAGTACAATTCCTGAACTAAGAGTTTTCACCATTCTACCCACATATATAGTTACAGCAGGCCAAGGTAGGAGAGTAAGACACACACAAATGCAACAACATCACTCACACTTACTTCCGGTAATGGAGTTGTTGGTTCTGTGGTTTGGGCAGATGGGGTACCAGCATCCTCCTCCTGAATCCTCCTTATGTTGGCTGCAGAAGCCATGTTTCCTCCTCTGGATTTGAAGTCTTACCAATGCCTTGCCCAGCTCCTTGAGAAAGAACCGACTCCCCTAGAGCTTCCCTCTGTGCCAATCTGGGTTCAGCGCCATCCAGATGCAAACGCGTGGCACGGTGAGATGTCCAAGACATTGAAGAATATCACAAGTGGCCAGCATAGGGTTCTTTTGCAGCTGTGGCCAGTCACCAGCTTGTCGAAATTGTCCAACCCTCCTTTTGTGGCATTGTAGTACCTTATGATTCTTGTTTTTGATGTTCCTGGCCACAGATTCTCCCATCCCTATGCAGCGTACTCATGAGTACCACATTTTTGCCTTTCTTTGGCATGTAGGACACTAGGGACGTGTCGCCCGTGAACACAAACTTAGAGGAATTGATAGGCCTGTTCCTTGTATTCAACAGTTGAGGTAGGAGCTCTGGCTTGTTTTTTTAATACTGTTCCTACCATCGTCAACTTCCTCTTGAGGAGCTCCTGTTCCAGCTTGTGCAAAGTAAAAAAGTTATTGCATGTAATGTTGTGGCCACAGAGTCCCTGTGTCACGTTCAGGACAACCCGCATCCCTTGGTTCTTCTCAGGGGCTCCTACATCTGGCTTCCCGTATACAATTGCAAGTTCCACACGTTTGATGAAGCAGCCTCACAAGCAGCCCAGATCTTCAGTTTATTCAACGTTTATTGGGACTTTTGGAGTTTTCCGTTCTTTGTGCCAAGAGAGGATGGGAATGTTAGCAACCTTGGCTAGCATTGTGGCGCGAATTCGACAGAAGAAATGGACATTCTAAAACCAAACAACGATTTATTCTGGAAATAGGACTCCTTGTACAACATTCTGATGGAAGCTCAGCAATAGTAAGAAAACATTTATGATGTTATTTCGTATTTCTGTGTAATATGTTGATGCCTATTCTCCGCCGTGTTGGTGAGCGCTGTCTCACAATAACCCAAGCTGTATGTTGTGGTAAAGTTATTTWWAAAAATCTAACACARCGGTTGCATTAAGAACCAGTGTATCTTTCWTTTGCCATACAACAAGTATTTTTATGTAAAGTTTATGATGAGTTCTTTGGTCAGATTAGGTGASCGTCCAAAATATCTCCGGACATTCTGGGGAAATGTTGCTACGTATTCACAATGTATAACCACGATTTGCAGCTCTAAATATGCACATTTTCGAACAAAACATAAATGTATTGTATAACATGATGTTATAAGACTGTCATCTGATGAAGTTGTCCAAAGGTTAGTGATTCATTTTATATCTATTGCTGGTTTTTGCAAAAGCTATGTTTGCGGTGGATAAATGGCGTTGTGTGTTTGGCTATTGTGATGAGCTAATATAATTCTATATTGTGTTTTCGCTGTAAAACACTTAAGAAATCCAAAATATTGGCTGGATTCACAAGATGTTTATCTTTCATTTGCTGTACACCATGTATTTTTCATAAATATTTTATGATGAGTATTTATGTATTTCACGTTGCTCTCTGTAATTATTCTGGCTGCTTTGGTGCTATTTGTGATGGTGGCTGCAATGTAAAACCAGGATTTGTAGCTATAAATATGCACATTTTCGAACAAAACAAATGTATTGTATAACATGATGTTATAAGACTGTCATCTGATGAAGTTGTTCAAGGTTAGTGATTAATTTTATCTTTATTTGTGGGTTTTGTGAAAGCTACATATGCGGTGGAAACATGGTGAAAATATGCCGTTGTGTGTTTGGCTATTGTGGTTAGCTAATATAAATACATATTGTGTTTTCGCTGTAAAACATTTAAAAAATCGGAAATGATGGCTGGATTCACAAGATGTTTATCTTTCATTTGCTGTATTGGACTTGTGATTTCATGAAATTTTATTATATGATATCCCTGTCCCGTTAGGCTAGGCTATGCTAGTCAGCTTTTTTGATGAGGAGGATCCCGGATCCGGGAGAGAGAAGCGGTAGAGGTTTTAAGCACTGCCTTCGCTCAATCCTGGTATGTCCAAATATTCAGTGAGCAGTAACTGCCCAGTCCTGGTATATCCAAATAATTAGTGAGGAAAACCCAAACACAGGTCTTTTGCTTCTCATTATCATACGCATTCCATCTCCTCGAAACAGATTCTTCAGTTTACGCACAGAATCTGTCCATGAAAGATAAAGAGCAGTTCATAGACTGCTTACGAGGTATAGAAACACATATCTCAATACATTATTTCTCTGAACTATGAGATTACGTTTCAAGACGTCCTCCAGTGATTTTTGAACGTTTCCTGTTGAAAATCGTGACTAGTAAAGGTGCCGCCAAACAAATCCAGTTAGCACAGTGGATATGGAGAGTCAGGGCACTCGGCTAAGAGTCAGACTCGGCGGACGTCATGTGGCCCGAGTCTGGCAGTATTACTTGTGGCTAGGATGCAGGGATTGAACTCGGTCCGATTCCGATATGAGTTATCTGGCACAAATGAATTACTTGGGGCTCGGGCCGATTCCAGTGTGAGTTATCTGGCCCAAATGTATTACTTGGGTCTCGGGCCGATTGGGGCTACTCTCTGGCAGATGATTACACGGGCTCCTTTATATAATTAACGTTTCATTATTTATAAATGTTTCCTTATTTTCTCATTGTTTCTTTGGTTAAAAAATACAACTAACATTTAACTTAAATACTTTTAGAGTCCTGTTTAAGTTGTATTTTGATACTTTCTGCAAGGCAATTGATAAGCATTAAAAACTTTGTGGACGGCGTCTCCCGGGTGAAATAGCGGTCTAAGACACTGCATCGCAGTGCAAACTACGTTGCTACAGATGCCAGTTCAATACCCGTGCCAGATGCGACCGGGAGACCCATGGGACGATGCAAAATTGGCCAAGCGTCATCCGAGTTAGGGAAGGGTTCGGCCGGCTGGGATGTCCTTCTCCCATCGCGCTGTAGCGAATCCTGTGGCGGGCCAGGAGCATGCACGCTGACACGGTCACCAGGTGTACAGTGTTTCCTCCAACATAATTTTTTTGGGGTGGATGGGTATAATTCGTATGCATAAAATGTATAATAGTAATATTTAAAATTTGTAAAATCGGGAAATTTTGTATAAATGTTTTTAAATTTGCATTCGCTTCTGGGGGGATTCTGGTAAGATGCCAGCAAGTAGACGGTAGATGGAAACGGCGCAATCTACTTGGGCCGATTCTGGCCAGTCATTCATTTGGATTCCAGGCCGAGTCCGACACCCGATTCCGGGCCGATTCAATCAGATCCGTCCCCCTGGAAGAGGGCTGCTTCTGGGTCGATTCCTCATTGTAACTGCGAAGGCATGTGTAAAAATAGTCTGCGGTAAAAGAACTGAAGCACTGGAAGCATGTAAAGGTTATACATGTAACAGTTCTACCTGCAAATTATATGTTACATTTCTACCTCAATCACGTATCAACATTATATTTGTCACATGCGCCGATATCTCAGACGTTTTCTAAGGTTATCTCTGTCGAGGGGCTTGTCCGCTCCTCTCTCAAATCAAATCAAATTTTATTTGTCACATGCGCCAAATACAACAGGTGTAGACCTTACAGTGAGATGCTTACTTACGAGCCCTTAGCTAACAATGCAGTTCACGAAATAGAGTTAAAATAATATTTACTAAATGAACCCCCAAAAAGTGATATAACAAAATTACATAACAATAACGAGGCTATATACTGTGGGTACCACTTGCAGTGGGGTAGCAGAGAGAACAGTCTATGACTTGGGTGACAGGAATAAAAATGATGGAATAAAAATCCACTAGAGAAAAACTGACTGGTCCTGCCAGCTGTTGTGTACAGGCTACATTTCCCTACTTTATGACTAGCTTGCATGCATGAGGTTGACAATATTAGCAAAACATTTACATTACAACTTTTCCTCAAGCCCTTGCAACAGTTGTTTCACAACAGTTTTTGTGAATAAAATATTCAATATATTTCCTTTAACATCCTGTGTGGTGTGCTTATTATTTTACCATTGATATGTTCAGGCTATTTTGAGACCATCAGGTACTGCTGGAATGTCTACCAATGGCATGTCCAATCTTTTTGTAAGAAATTACACGGGTCATTCAAACAGTATTTATAAAGTATAAATAGCCCACACTTTAGATGAGACCATGTAAAAATACTAATGATTAGTAAATGGTTAAACATTTTTAATAACATACATTAAACATCTTATGAATGAAGTAATGATTAATCAATTATGAATAACTATTTACTAATCGATTATAAATGCTTTATTACATGGAGATATTATGAAGTGCTACCAAATGTGGCTTTATGGCAAAAACCGTAACCGCAATAGCATGCCTTAGTGGCTAATTATTCTAGTTAAATTATGTGACTCTTTAGCTGATTACCTGCTTGTGTTTTTTCTCCTACAACATTAATGCACATCCATCCCCCGCACCGCCTAATTTTTCAAACTAACACGTGAGAGGCAATAGCGAAGCTATTAAGGAAGGAGGAGAGAGGAAGAGGGGGAGTAAGTAGACAAGTTTGTGGCCTCTTTTTCCGAAGGCCCTGAGAGTTGAAGAGGACAGCGGAGGCGGCAGTCGTTGATATCGACCAGATGACTGTGTGAAAGTGTGGAAAGGTATCTTGATTACGTTTAAAACCTTTTTTTTAAGTAGTAGCTTTCTTTCATTTTCAACAAATCTTGGGTAAATTCATAATGCTCACAGGTTTAGTTTATTCCTGAAACCACCGGATATGCATAAAGTCGGGTATTGCCAATGACTATATCCTTGTATTGCGTAATGTTGTTCAAAATCAATAAAATTAGTGATGATGAACAGAATATGATCACTAAATATTGTATGTTAAATGCTGGGTTTAGCTCTCAAACAAACCAATATCTCCCAAACTTGCTGCTATGGGTGAGGTATACCACAGAAACTTCCAATATAACTTTTCCCTCCACTTAATAGGCTCTAGGGTGGCTATTCCCAAACTGGAGTACGTGCAATGCCTTCGGGGGTATGCCAAATAAAAATATGATTCACATTTTCAAACAGTCCATTTAGATTTTCCAACGGGGCTATACATTTGGGAGATCTTTTTTTCTCGCCTGAGTAGCCTCGTTTCACTGTCAAAAATTCAATTAAACCATCTAGTGTTCAGCGAAATAACAACACAATGTCAAATACAGGTAGCCTAGTCAAAAAATGTACATCCAATGACATTAACCGTTACTCTCTCGCAGGAATTCTACGAACGGTCCATATGTAGCCAAACGTAGAGGCTGCTCATTCCATTTGCTCAAAAATTGATACAGTGCCTTGCAAAAGTATTCATCCCCCTTAACGTTTTTCCTACTTTGTTGCATTACAACCTGTAATTGAAATTGATTTTTATTTGGATTTCATGTAATGGGACATACACAAAATAGTCCAAATTGGTAAAGTGAAATTTAAAAAATTACTTTTTTATTACAAAGTTTAATGGAAAATTGGTGGGTGCATAAGTATTCACCCCCTTTGCTATGAAGCCCCAAAATAGGATGGCAAGTCAGTTAGGACATCTGCTTTGTGCATGACACAAGTAATTTTTCCAACAATGTTTACAGACAGATTATTTCACTTATAATTCACTGTATCACAATTCCAGTGGGTCAGCAATTAACATACACTACGTTGACTGTGCTTTAAACAGCTTGGGTAATTCCCGAAAATTATGTCATGGCTTTAGAAGCTTCTGATAGGCTAATTGACATCATTTGAATCAATTGGAGGTGTACCTGTGGAGGTATTTCAAGGCCTACATTCAAACGCAGTGCCTCTTTGCTTGACATCATGGGAAAATCAAAAGAAATCAGCCAAGACCTCAGAAAAACAATTGTAGACCTCCACAAGTCGGGTTCATCCTTGCGAGCAATTTCCAAACACCTGAAGGTACCACGTTCATCTGTACAAACAATAGTACGCAAGTATAAAAACCATGGGATCACGCAGCCATCATACCGCTCAGGAAAGAGACACGTTCTGTCTCCTAGAGATGAAAGTAATTTTGTGCGAAAAGTGCAATTCAATCCTAGAACAACAGCAAAGGACCTTGTGAAGATGCTGGAGGAAACGGGTACTAAAGTATCTATATCCACAGTAAAATGAGTCCTATATCGACATAACCTGAAAGGCCGTTCAGCAAGGAAGAAGCCACTGCTCCAAAACCGCCAAAAAAAGCTAGACTATGGTTTGCAACTGCACATGGTGACAAAGATGATACTTTTTGGATAAATGTTCTCTGGTCTGATGAAACAAAACTAGAACTGTTTGGCCATAATGACCATCATTATGTTTGGAGTTGAAAGGGGGAGATGGTTGAGAACACCATCTCAACCGTGAAGCACGGGGGTGGAAGCATCATGTTGTGGGGGTGCTTTGCTGCAGGAGGGACTGGTGCACTTCACAAAATAGATGACATCATGAAGTAGGAAAATGATGTGGATATATTGAAGCAACATCTCAAGACATCAGTCAGGAAGTTAAAGCCTGGTCGCAAATGGGTCTTCCAAATGAACAATGACCCCAAGCATTCTTCCAAATTTGTGGCAACATGGCTTAAGGACAACAAAGTCAAGGTATTGGAGTGGCCATCACAAAGCCCTGACGTCAATCCTATAGAAAATGTGTGGGCAGAACTGAAAAAGGGTGTGCGATCAAGGAGGCCTAAAAACCTAACTCAGTTACACCAGCTCTGTCAGGAGGAATGGGCCAAAAATCACACAACTTATTGTGGGAAGCTTGTGGAAGGCTACCTGAAACGTTTGACCCAAGTTAAACAATTTAAAGGCAATGCTACCAAATTCTAATTGAGTGTATGTGAACTTCTGACCCACTCGGAATGTGATGAAAGAAATAAAAGCTGAAAGAAATAATTCTCTCTACTATTATTCTGACATTTCACATTCTTAAAATAAAGTGGTGATCCTAACTGACCTAAGACAGGGAATTTTTACTAGGATTAAATGTCAGGAATTGTGAAAAACGGAGTTTAAATGTATTTGGCTAAGGTGTATGTAAACTTCCGACTTCAACTATTTGTATCAAAATGGTGGACAAATGTTGCTTAAAGCTATAATCCTTAATTGAAACAATAACAAGGTGCTCACTCCACTTTTTTTTTTCTTATACTGTAGTGTCATACTTTAGTAATTACATTTAGTTTTTTCAGAGGATGCATAACAATCAATGGAAGACCCTGAGCAGGAAATGGCAGCCATATGACATGGAGGAGTACAGAGATGCACAGCCATCTACAGATGGCCAAAAAGGGACATCTTGTACACCATTGAAACAAGCAAAACTACAACCAGGATAAAATATTCAATACATTTTTTTTTTAAATACAACCAGGAGGACCACACACCTCACAAAGCCGGGTTAATCACCTGGTATGTGACTATATCATAAAGATTCTCGTATAGAGTATGTCCTCTTACTGCAATACAACGGCAATTTCTACCTTCAATCATCTGAGTAGGCTAGCTTCAGAATAGGCGTACTGCAATGCCATGTCTAATATGTGTGTTTATTTCACCGAGCTGCACTTTTTTCACTTAAACTTAAAAAACGACCTAGTGGACTAAATGTGTGATCACACTCTGCATGTTATTAAAAAAAAAAGTTTTCTTCATACTTCCAATTCAAATTTTTGTCATTTAGCAGACATTTTTATCCAGAGCGACTTACAGTAAGTGCATACTTTTTTGTACTGGTGTCCCGTTGGATAAGTGTTTAGCACCATCCATGTTGCTGTGTTGAACCTTTACTTCTACCTGGTACATTTGACCTGCACGTTGTGTTTGTGCCCCCATTTTTAGATAGGTGTGCATGATTTAAAGACGCATTGTCGTTTGACTGTGATCAGATCTATTAGGTGTAAATTGAGAAGATCAGGATGAAGGACGCATGTTATAGGCAAGTATACAGGGCTTAAATACATTTTTGTCACAATGTTTTGTGATGTGTTCTAATGTGGCTGTGCTTAGTGGCTCAAACACCCTGCAATAAAGGTTGTTAAATTGGTCATCTTTCTTTTTCTTCTTATGTGTTTTACAGGTGAAAGTAATCAGACTACGTTACTGAGTGTAGGTAATCCAAAAATGACGTAACTGATTACAATTTTAGACAGGTAAATAGTATCTAACGGATTACATTTAAAAAGTAACCTACCCAACCCTGATCTTTAGTTTCTATAATGCTCAGAGAAACGATTACATGTGGTCCTTGCCTTACTACTCTTGTGGTTCAGGGGTTCCCGAGTGTTTCACTAGTTGCACCTCCACTGTGGCGTATACAGCTCTCATTACACCAAGAGCAGATTAGGGGCCTTGCCATTTGGAGCCTGACTGTATCGCCCATCGTAAGGTGACCAGCTGGTGGTTTATTAGCTAGGTCACTCTGTCAACAGGCCTCCTTAAACTCCTCAACATGTCTGCTAGGGAGGCAGACTGAGGTACAGGACGAATATGTGGTGGACGGGAAGCCTGATATGGGGATCATGGAACAGGTGGCGACTGCTGTTTTGACGAGGCCGGAGAGAGTCCGATCAAAGCATACAGTGGCCAGGAGTAGAAGCCTTCAGTCAGCTCCCCAATGCAGACCTCTGTCTAATTTTAAATGCGAGGAATTGAACTTATGAGGTCTGCAAAAGCAGTGTTGAGCTTTGACATTAATACAATTCTTAAAGTATGGGACTCTCATTGTAATTGTATTGCCCGTGATACAAGCCATTACACAATTATTATTTAATTTAGTGAAGACATGCCAGCAGTCGGAAAGCTGATACCTTGCATCTTGATTGTGTTTTTGCTCCATTTCTTGTTGAATTCTATGCTCCGAAAGACTGAGTGTACAAAACATTAGGAATACCTTTCTAATATTGAGTTGCACCCCCTTTTGCCCTCAGATCAGCCTCAATTTGTCAGGGCAAGGACTCTGCAAGCTGTCAAAAGTGTTCCACAGGGATGCTGGCCCATGTTCACCAAAGTTGTGTCAAGTTGGCTAGATGTCCTTTGGGTGGTGATTCTTGATACACACGGGAGGCTGTTGAGCGTGAAAATTAAATATTTTGTCTTGTCCATTCTCCCTCTGAACGGCACACACACAATCGATGTCTCACTGGTCTCAAGGCTTAAAGATCCGTCTCCTCCCCTTCATCTACAAATCAAATCAAAGTTTATTTGTCACGTGCGCCGAATACAACAGGTGTAGACCTTACAGTGAAATGCTTACTTACCAATGGTGCAAAAAAAAGGTATATGTTTGTGTCTGTGTAGGTAAGTAAAGAAATATAACAACAGTAAAAAGAAATTTGAAAAAAGAGTAGCAAAGCTATATGCAGACACCTGTTAGTCAGGCTTATTGAGGTAGTATGTACATGTAGGTATTATTAAAGTCACTATGCATATAAGATAAACAGAGAGTAGGAGAAGCGTAAAAAGAGGGGTTGGCGGGTGGTGGGACAAATGCAGATAGCCCGGTTAGCCAATGTGCGGGAGCACTGGTTGGTCAGGCCAATTTAGGTAGTATGTACATGAATGTATAGTTAAAGTGACTATGCATATAAGATAAACCATTTGGTTACCTGTTCAGGAGTCTTATGGCTTGGGGGTAAAAACTGTTGAGAAGCCTTTTTGTCCTAGACTTGGCCCTCCGGTACCGCTTGCCATGCGGTAGTAAAGAGAACAGTCTATAACTGGGGTGGCTGGGTTCTTTGACAATTTTTAGGGCCTTCCTCTGACAACGCCTGGTGTAGAGGTCCTGGATGGCAGGCAGCTTTGCCCCAGTGATGTACTGGGCCGTACACACTACCCTCTGAAGTGCCTTACATTTACATTTACATTTAAGTCATTTAGCAGACGCTCTTATCCAGAGCTTGCGGTCGGAGGCCGAGCAATTGCCGTTCCAGGCAGTGATGCAACCGGTCAGGATGCTCTCGATGTTGCAGCTGTAGAACCTTTTGAGGATCTCAGGACCCATGCCAAATCTTTTTAGTTTCTTGAGGGAGAATAGGCTTTGTCGTGCCCTCTTCATGACTGTCTTGTGTTTGGACCAATCTAGTTTGTTGTTGATGTGGACACCAAGGAATTTGAAGCTCTCAACCTGCTCCACTACAGCCCCGTCGATGAGAATGGGGACGTGTTCGGTGCTCCTTTTCCTGTAGTCCACAATCATCTCCTTAGTCTTGGTTACGTTGAGGGATAGGTTGTTATTCTGGCACCACCCGGCCAGGTCTCTGACCTCCTCCCTATAGGCTGTCTCATCGTTGTCGGTGATCAGGCCTACCACTGTTGTGTCGTCAGCAAACTTAATAATGGTGTTGGAGTCGTGCCTGGCCATGCAGTCGTGGGTGAACAGAGAGTGCAGGAGGGGACTAAGTCACACCCCTGAGAGGCCATCGTGTTGATGGTCAACCCGGCGAAGGTGTTGTTGCCTACCCTCACCACCTGGGGCCAGCCTGTCAGGAAGTCCAGGATCCAGTTGCAGAGGGAGGTGTTTAGTCCCAGGTTCCTTAGCTTGGTGATGAGCTTTGAGGGTACTATGGTGTTGAACGCTGAGCTGTAGTCAATAAACAGCATTCTCACATAGGTGTTCCTTTCGTCCAGGTGGGAAAGGGCAGTGTGGAGTGCAATTGAGATTGCATTATCTGTGGATCTGTTTGGGCGGTATGCAAATTGGAGTGGGTCTAGGGTTTCTGGGATAATGGTGTTGATGTGAGCCATTACCAGCCTTTCAAAGCACATCATGGCTACGGACGTGAGTGCTGCGGGTCTGTAGTCATTTAGGCAGGTTGCCTTTGTGTTCTTGTGCACAGGGACTATGATGGTCTGCTTGAAGCATGTTGGTATTACAGACTCAATCAGGGACATGTTGAAAATGTCAGTGAAGACACCAGCCAGTTGGTCAGCACATGCCCGGAGCACACGTCCTGGTAATCCATCTGGCCCCGCAGCCTTGTGTATGTTGACCTGTTTAAAAGTCTTACTCATGTCTGCTACGGAGAGCGTGATCACACAGTCGTCCGGAACAGCTGATGCTCTCATGCATGCCTCAGTGTTGTTTGCCTCGAATCGAGCATAGAAGTGATTTAGCTCGTCCCGTAGGCTCGTGTCAAGCTCGCGGCTGTGCTTCCCTTTGTAGTCTGTAATAGTTTGCAAGCCCTGCCACATCCGACAAGCGTCAGAACCGGTGTAGTATGATTCAATCTTAGCCCTGTATTGACGCTTTGCCTGTTTGATGGTTCGTCGCAGGGCATAGCGAGATTTCTTGTAAGCTTCCGGGTTAGAGTCCCGCACCTTGAAAGCGGCAGCTCTACCCTTTAGCTCAGTGCGAATGTTGCCTGTAATCCATGGCTTCTGGTTGGGGTATGTACATACTGTCACTGTGGGGACGACATCCTCAATGCACTTATTGATAAAGCCAGTGACTGATGTGGTGTATTCCTCAATGTCATTGGAAGAATCCCGGAACATGTTCCAGTCTGTGATAGCAAAGCAGTCCTGTAGATTAGCATCTGCCTCATCTGACCATTTTTTTATAGACAGTCACTGGTGCTTCCTGCTTTAATTGTTGCTTGTAAGCAGGAATCAGGAGGATAGAGTTGTGGTCAGATTTACCAAATGGAGGGCGAGGGAGAGCTTTGTACGCGTCTCTGTGTGTGGAGTACAGGTGATCTAGATTTTTTTCCCTCTGGTTGCACATTTAACATGTTGATAGAGATTTGGTAGAACTGATTTAAGTTTCCCTGCATTAAGGTCTCCGGCCACTAGGAGCGCCGCCTCTGGGTGAGTGGTTTCATGTTAGCTTATTTCCTTATACAGCTGACTGAGTGCACAGACCGCCCCCCCCCCCCCCCCCCCCCCCCCCCCCTCGTCTTACCGGAGTGTGCTGGTCTATCCTGCCGGTGGAGCGTGTATCCTGCTAGCTGAATATCCATGTCATCATTCAGCCACGATTCCGTGAAGCATAGGATATTACAGTTTTTGATGTCCCGTTGGTAGGATATTCGTGATCGTACCTCGACTAGTTTATTGTCCAATGATTGCACGTTGGCGAGTAGTATTGACGGTAACGGCAGCTTTCCTAATTGCCTTCTGCGGGTCCTGACGAGGCATTCGGCTCTTCGTCCTCTGCGTCGTTTCCTTTTGCGAATAATTGGGATGTCTGCCCTGTGGGGTGTTTGGAGAATATCGTGTGAGTCCTGCTTGTTGTTGTTGTTGTTGAAGAAATCTTTGTCTAATCCGAGGTGAGTGATCGCTGTCCTGATATCCAGAAGCTCTCTTCTTCCGTAAGATATGGTTGCAGAAACATTATGTACAAAATAATTTACAAATATCGCGAAAAAAACACATAATAGCACAATTGGTTAGGAGACCGTAAAACGGCGGCCATCTCCTCCGGCGCCATTCTCAGTTTACACTGATTGAAGCGGTGACATCAATAATTGATCATAGCTTTCACCTGGATTCACCTGGTCAGTCTATATCATGGAAAGAGCAGGTGTTCCTCATGTTTTTTACACTGTGTATGTATCTTGTGGTCATTCTAGTTTTTTTAAAAGTGACACATCATCTGACCAACTCCTCTCCCGAACAATGGAATGCTTGTAATACAATAGGTGCCCTTGACAGAGCCTGTGATGATTTAAAATGAATCCAACAGGTAAAAACCAAATGTACACTGAGTGTCTTAGAATTACTCTAAGCCCCCACTCTCCATGGCTTCTATGAAAATTGTAAAGATCTCTGATAAAGAGATCTGTGAAATAAAAGTCCAATATGCGACCTTTGACCTCCCTATTTGAGCTGAACTCTCCTGCCTCGGTAGTTTCCTCAGCTGTTCTGGGTTTCTGGCCATCCGATAAGCCGATCCACACGGCTCATTCTTGCATCCCTAACTCACTGACCTCTCTGCTCTCTGCGTAATTGCCTCAGAGTTTGAAGGACTGGTGTCTCCGAAGCAGACAGTCTCTCTCATCATATGCAGTGATAGCAGCTATGAGTCTGTCTCCCGTCCACTGTCGACCACCACGTTCTCTATAATGAGTAAACGTTGGTGGCGAACAAAGCCGCCATTTGCTAAGGAAATAAAGCCTGTTGCAATCTCCCCCTGAAACTCTGGTTTGCATTTCTTCTTGGGGGATAGAACCTCATGCTTTCCATCATGCACCTTTTAGCAGCACTTATGAAGCATACTTATATGGCACAGTTATAGGCTGATCTCTCTACTTAATACAGATGTCAAAATTGCTGCTCCAGTTCTACGTGTTGTGATCAAAAACACCTGGTACTCTTTGATTTGTTCCACCTATAGGATGTGGATCCTACAGCCAAGTTCTGGGACCACTCACAGGGCTTTTTTAATCTACCCTGTGTATAGAGTGCATTTTCTTTGCTCAAAAACAAAGCAATACCTCATTATGGAATTTAAGTGGGAAGATTAGGGTCATTAGTAGTCCAGATAATATGGATAATGCAGACTAAAAATAAGACACATCCTATATTGTCTGATACAAAGCAAATGTGCTCAGAGTAATAATGAGAATGGGAGAGCTGAACAACACCAGCATTGGAACAAAAGGCTTCGCAGGAAACACATGTTTACCAGAACAGTAAAATAGGATAAAGCCAAGAAACATCATCCTGAGCTTGGCCATTATCTTATGCCTCATTTTCCCATTCAGAGGATAAATAAAAGTGAAATATATACTGTCGACTATATCTCTGTGGAAGATATATATCTCTGTGGAAGGCCAAGGGATTCATCCACACTGATTTTGGCAGACCTTTTCCACAGACAACAGAAAGTCATGTCTGGCAGGCCAATGGACAGAGATAGACAGATTGATGAATTCATAGGTGTTGAGTAAAGAGTTCACGAGACACACATGCATGGAGGCTTTAACCCCTGAGCTCCTGAGACTCCCCCGAAGCCCCGTGCTGACGGACGGGAAGGAGGGTGATAGATGAAGATGTATGACTGCAGATAGGCCATCAGTTTAGCCGTCTGCTATGTCTGATGTTCTGGTGTAATCAATCCCACTCCGAGGCCCTCTTTTTGCCTGCTCTGCTAGCTCTGCTGTCTCTCCCTATGTCTAGCCACCTGATAAACCCCCCCCCCCCCCCCCMCACACACACACACATCCTAAACTGAAGGATCTGATGCCATACAACAACAATAMTGCTTTCTTGCCTTCTTTCTTACTTTCAACCATCTTTCTCTTTCTTTTGTTATCTTTCTTTCAGTCTTCCCTCCCTCACTCGCTCCCTTCCTTCCTTCCTTCCTTCCTTCCTTCCTTCCTTCCTTCCTTCCTTCCTTCCTTCCTTCCTTCCTTCCTTCCTTCCTTCCTTCCTTCCTTCCTTCCTTCCTTCCGGTCCTTCCTTCCTTACACTCAATGCTGTTGTAAATTCTCCATGGTAATGGAACACAGCCTGTTGGTTCATTGCAGTATCATCGAACATCTTTTGGTGATTATTGTGTTTAGTTTCTTCACAGGGACGTGATATGTTTGAGGGGGTGTGCATATCAGAAGAGAGCTCTCAAGTCTTGCCAGCTCTGTTATTTCCCTGGTGGAGATTAGCTAATTGTTAACAGGACAGTTATGGTGTGCAGGATGTAATAGAATTTGGGACTGCAGTCAAATGTGTGAGACACATGTGGAGAGAATTTGGAGCCAGATGAGGGGATAAAGACCCAGCCACCTACGTCAATATATCCATAAAGAGAGAGATCTGGCTCACAAAAAAACCTGTGCATTGTAGTAAACATACAGATAAAAAGAAAATGAATCAAAAACTCAGAGGACGGAGAACCATGTGGTCCTTAAACTTTTTATTTACATCCGTCAAGGATAAAAACAATGACAACATCCTCGACTGCCTTTGAAAAACGGTCTCTTATACAGTTTTACTGATTTCTCAATAAATCTTAACGTAGCAAGACATTCTAATTTCGCTGGGGTATCCATTTCACATGATTAATACATATGCACAATCACAATTATAACTTGTGTGTGTGTTTCCATTATCTAAATGTACAAACTCTGAAAGCCCACTTATACACTTGGTGGTCCATAGAAGTAATGTGGTGGACCAAGCTTGGCTGTAGACTCCAACGACAGTTTTTACATGCCAAAACACGACTCTTGGACCTACAATTCTCCACATATATGAGATGCCTCCCATTTCATTTATTTAAAGTACAAAAAAGTCAAGGCATTCTCATGAAGAAAGCCATAGTTGTCCTTTCAATGAAGCAAGCAGAGGAACTGCTTGTTGGGCCGTGCAGAACTGTTCAGCTGCGGACACGCAAGGTGAGTTTTCCTCCCCAGCTGCGCAGTGCTAGCGTAGCCTACATCTGGCAGCCATGACAGGTAAAGAAGGATAAAGTGTTATTCTTCCTTCAGCACTAATGGGAATAAATGGCTTACCTAAGCTCCTCAACATCTAACCACATCCTGCTAGGCCGCTCAAAAAGGCTCCCTGTCTATCTTGGGGCCTAAACAATCCTTTCAGCAGAAAAAACAGTGTCTGAAAGTAAAATGTTTACATTTTAAAAATCACTTTCTTGGCCGAGTTTGCAGAAATGGGAAAAAAGGAAAAGCATCTCTTTCACGAGCATGTTCTCCGCTGGCGAGTGTCAGACAAACATACCTCAGAGTCTATCAAATGCTGCCTAACACATAACTGTGCATGTGAACCATGATTTACCTGGCATGAATACGTGGGATTCTATCTAAATGGGCAACATCTTTGAATTAAAATAGAATGAAATAGAATTAGCACGAGTTGCAGTGCTAATTAGTTGCACATGGGGAGCAACGTAGTCGAAAGTGTGATGGCATTTGAAACATATTGCAGCATTTTGTGGTATGGGAAACTCACTGCAAACAATTCTGCCCGTGACCCGAACTGCATGGTGAGTTTCTTCCCTCCAGAAAATACCACAGGATTAAACTGAAGAACAAAGGCAAAAAAGCGGTTGATGCTCAGATTATGTGCACTCAATTTCCTCTTCCTCATTGATCTTCTTCAAATGTTTCACTTCTGATTTCCTCAGAGCTTTAATGTAAACTCGGCCAAAAAATTTACGTCCCTTTTTCTGGACCCTGTCTTTCAAAGATAATTCGTAAATATCCAAATAACTTCACAGATCATTGTAAACGGTGATCCTCAGTCCAGCCTCTCTCAGCCTATTGAGGACAGTCTGAGCACTGATGGAGGGATTATGCGTTCCTGGTGTAACTCGGGCAGTTGTTGTTGCCATCCTGTACCTGTCCCGCAGGTGTGATGTTCGGATGAACTGATCCTGTGCAGGTGTTGTTACACGTGGTCTGCCACCTCGAGGACGATCAGCTGTCCATCCTGTCTCCCTGTAGCGCTGTCAGTATGGACATTGCAATTCATTGCCCTGGCCACATCAGCAGTCCTTATGCTTTCTTGCAGCATGCCTAGGTACGTTCACGCACATGAGCAGGGACCCTGGGTATCATTTTTTTTGTGTTCTTCAGAGTCAGTAAAAAAGCCTCTTTAGTGTCCTACGTTGACCTTAATTGCCTACCGTTTGTAAGCTGTTAGTGTCTTAACGACCATTCCACAGGTGCATGTTCATTAATTGTTTATGGTTCATTGAACAAGCATGGTAAACTGTTTTTTAACCCTTTACAATGAAGATCTGTGAAGTTTTGGGGATTTTTGCGAATTATCTTTGAAAGACAGTGTCCTGAAAAAGGGACGTTTCTTTTTTTGATGAGTTTCTATAAGGACAACACTAAAACAAATTGTCTAATGATTCTGTCTCTACGCAGAGAAATATCCATAGCTGTGATGGTTGTATCCCCCATATATATAAATAACATTCCATTGGTTGCAAGAATTTTGAATAAGAATTTAAATATGAAAATTATACATATTGAATCCGATGTCGTTTTGAGTATCAGTTCATAAACTATGTGCCATGGAATCAGTACATTGAAAATCTCTTCCCAACTATTTTGCAATCTATGTGGGACAGCTGTCAATATTTTTTGCCTGAAATGAAACTGGTATACTTTTTTATGTATCACAATTTTCTATCACCAATTTTGGTCTTTAAAGCAGGGCCGACGGACAATTTCCTTACTTTTTCCCCCTTCCAATTGCATCTTCCATTTTTGTGGTAATGCTGCAATTAGTTGGTTGTAATTATGGGTAGGGCAGACATTTCCGTATACCTTTGTCAGCTGCATGTGACATAACTCCACCAGTTTTATTTATGATATTTTCCAAAGATTAGATCTTTCTTACATTTTTATCACAAAATATATATATTTTTTTCAATTAATATATTTGAGCTCAACCATAACATTTGTTTTATTATTTGTTCTGTCTTTTCTGGTGGATTAAACTGAAATTGCAACCAGTTTTCTATGGCTTGTTTTAAAAATAGCAATATTTTTAAGATTATTTAATTTTCAAAATAACCCGAACGTGGGAGGTTGTAATCTGAATAAAGGGAAAAAGGCCATTCTTGAGACATTTTTACTTATCTGCTAGAGAACCATTTCCGATTTAAGTATAACTTTTGTATGACTGAAGCCTTTAGTGAGATGCCTAATGCTTTAATATTTAATAATGTCTGCCCTCTGAATTCATATTCATAATATAAATAGGCCCATTTTATTTTGTTTGGCTTATAAAATTGATTATTTTTTGCTCATATAATTAAAAAAAACAAGTCTCTAGGTGTAGCTAAGGCCATAAGCAAAGAGTTAACCTGGGATATGACTAAAGAATTAATCAGGGTGATTTTTTCACAAACAGACAGGTATTTTCCTTTCCATGGTAGCCAGATCTTATTTATTTTGCAAACTTTCTATAAAAAAAATGTGCAGTGAGATAATTGATTTATTTTGGGATATGAATACCGAGTATGTTCATATCACCACCAGACCATTTTATTGGTAAACTAAATGGTAATGTAAACTTTTTTTTATGATCCAATATGTAATAGAGTGCATTTATCATAATTTGATTGTAATACAGAGAGTTTAGAAAAAGTATCTAGCAGTGGTTATTCCTTTAAAAGTTGCGTCATACTGCAGGACAGCTGGCGGGGTGCTGTGGAATGGTCTGGCATGTTGGAGAGCATGACGTCATAGTATTTTACCGTCAGCCACTGTTGCCATTAATGCTAGTTGGACCACCAGAGGGCATCTTTGAGAAGCTAAGTTATTGAAATGACATGGAGCTGTAGGCCTAAGAGTCCTGTTTACTGTAGCTGTTTCGGCATAACTTAAATCAAATCAAAATCAAATCAAATGTTATTTGTCACATACACGTTTTTAGAAGATTTTATTGCGGGTGTAGCGAAATGCTTGTGTTTCTAGCTCTAACAGTGCAGTATTATCTAACAGTAATATCTAACAATTTCACAAAAATACACACAAATATAAATTAAAGGAATGGAATAACTAACTTATTGGCATAAAGGCCTACTTCAGTATACGGTATATCAGTATATCAATCAATCATTCATTAATTTGTGCATGTCATCACACAGCATACAAGTCATTAATGTCTTTAAATACAGTCAAGTTATGAAACGAAATAACTAAGGGAGCCTTGAATAACTAAACAACGAATAAACCACAACATGCAGGCTAAAGCGATTGAATTCACAAATGCATTTGTCTGTTTTTAATATTGGCTGTACTAAAGACTTGAAAACCTTTTTTTGTTAGAACAGACTATATGGGATTGATTATAATTTGTTTGTAAATTATTATTGTATTTGTTGTGCTGTTTATGCTGTTAGAAATTAAGCTTATTTAAAAATATATATATATATAAAAAATAAAAATAAATGTTCCCCTTATGTTCTCCCCAATTTTGTGTTATCCAATTTGTAGTAGTTACAGTCTTGTCTCATCGCTGCAACTCCCGTAAGGACTCGGGAGAGGCGAAGGTCGAGAGCCATGCGTCCTCCGAAACACTACCTAACCAACACAGTGCACATCCAACCTGGAAGCCAGCCGCACCAATGTGTCGGAGGAAACACCGTACACCTGGCGACCTGGTCAGCGTGCACTGTGCCCGGCCTGCCACAGGAGTCGCTAATGCACGATGAGACAAAGATATCCCTGCCGGCCAAACCCTCCCTGACCCGGACGACGCTGGGCCAATTGTGCAGCTTAATTAAATTGATTAATATTATAGTGTTTCTTTCTTCTTTGCACATTCGTGGCATTCTTTCAACCAGCTTCAGGTAAGGTAATCACCTGGAATGCATTTCAATTAACAGGTGTGCCTTGCTAAAGGAATTTATTTCCTTCTTAATGGGTTTGAGCCAATCAGTTGTTTTGTGACAAGGTAGTTAGGGGTATACAGAAGATAGCCCTATTTGGTAAGTCCATATTATGACACATCTCAACATCAACATTAGACAGGTGGAAATCTGTCTAATTGGAGATTTTTGGTTCCAACCACCGTGTCTGAGACACAGAGTAGGTGAACGGATGATCTCTGCATGTGTGGTTCCCACCGTGAAGCATGGTGGAGGAGGTGTGTTGGTTCTTTGCTGGTGACACTCTGTGATTTATTTAGAATTCAAGGCACACTTTACCAGCATGGCTACCACAGCATTCTGCAGCGATACGCCATCCCATCTGGTTTGTGCTTAGTGGGACTATCATTTGTTTTTCAACAGGACAATGACCCAAAACACATCTCCAGGCTGTGTAAGGGCTATTTGACCAAGAAAGAGAGGGATGGAGTGCTGCATCAGATGACCTGGCCTCCACAATCCCCCGACCTCAACCCAATTGAGATGGTTTGCGATGAATTGGACCGCAGAGTGAAGGAAAAGCAGGCAACAAGTGCTCAGCATATGTGGGAACAAGACTGTTGGAAAAGCATTCCAGGTGAAGCATGTTGAGAGAATGCCAAGAGTGTGCAAAGCTGTCATCAAGGCAAAGGGTGGCTACTTTGAAGAATCTAAAATCTAAAATATATTTTGATCACTTGAACACGTTTTTTGGTTACTACATTATTCCATATGTGTTATTTCATATTTTTGACGTCTTCAATATTATCTACAATGTAGAAAATAATACAATTAAAGATAAACCTTTGAATGAGTACATGTAGGGGTTGACATTTTTAGTAAAGGCAAATCTGGTAATTAGGAATGTAAAACTTTAGAGTACTTAAGCATCAACTACATTGCAAGATTGCCCATTTTTGGTCATCAGGCTACACTTTACAATAGGACTACCGCAGCATCTATCGGTAGTCTAAACTGTGGCACAAATTGGGTAATTTTTCACACCTAGCCGAGCTATTAGAGTATGGAGAGTGTGAATGTTTCAGTCAGTCTCTCTCACATTGACAACTCAAATCGCTTTAAATAGCCTTCTAATATTAGAGAACAAATAAATATACAAAAACAATAACTTCAAAAACAGTACATTTAAAAACAGTCCATTCATAATTGGATTTCTTCATATTGATATGCAGGAAATGGATGTCATCAGCCGTGCCTGGTTGCAGGCTCGCAGCTGTCTTCTCTCTGAAACCACACATCCATCTGAAGGTGACATTTTATCCTTTGGAACCACACAATTACCAGGTAGACAGTAAGCCTCTTAAAGCGATAGATCCACAAGTATTCATTCACAATAGCTGGCCTTATGTTATCTGCAGTTTTGAGCTGCACTTTCCTACTCTTTGTTTATGTAATGGGCTGTAAGGCACAAGTATCCTATTTTTTTTTAATTACCCGTCCACAATTCAAATGTAATTGCGCCATTGTACTTACCCAAGTTCTCCCTCAACTCTGGGACCGCCAGCAAATAATTTTTTTGTCTGATGCAGGACTCTAGTGCCAGAGAAGAGAGACTCTCGGACTGAAACATTCACTCTGAAACATTCATTCTGAAACATCTCCATTAATTTCCGAAAAGATAGTCAATTTGTGCCACAGTTTATACTACCGATAGATCAGCGATCTAACTCCCACTTGTGTCACACACACACACACTCCCACTTCCAATTTCCACAATATGCCACCATCTACCACAAACGGTTGCGGTATAAGCTCAAAATGTTTAATTGAAGAACCACTGTAGACCCTCTATGAGGCTGTGGAGGGATCTGAATTGTGAATTTAAAATAAAACATGAATCATCAGCGAACAATGACTCTTTGTTTAGGCCCTGGATTTCTAGCCCCTTGATATTATTGGTGGATCTGATTTTAATAGCTAACATTTCAATGGCCATAATAAATAGATATGCCAATAGTGGACAACCATGCTTTACACCTCTTGAAAGTTTAATACTTTCTGAAAAGTATCCATTATTTACACCTAGGGTTAGAATACAAAACTTTAACCCATTGTACAATAGATTCTCCAAAATTGAAATATTCCAGGCATTTATATATAAATTCCAGTCATACTTTATCAAAATCCTTTTCAAAGTCAGCTATAAATACCAGGCCTGGATTCCCAGATTTTTCATAGTGTTCTATTGTTTCCATTACTTGTCTAATATTGTCTCCAATTTATCGTCCATGTAAAAAAAAAACTTTAACATTTTATGCACTATGCATTTTGCTACAATTTTTGCATCACAACACTGAAGTGTGAGTGGTCTCCAATTTTTTTTATGGACTGGATCTTTATATTTACCACTTGGGTCCTGTTTCACTAATAATTAAATCAGACCTTCTTGTTCAGTATTAGATCATCTTCAATTTTTATAGGAGTGGTTAAATTAAATATTTAAAATTTGCATACCCTTGTGTTTTTAAATTCATTTGGATAGATTTACTGTGACAGAAAATAAAAGAGACGGTTAAAGTAAACTGTATTTACTGCGAAATCCTCTAGAAACTCGATACCAAAATGTTACCACAGCAAAGAAATATAGAAAGCAGCAAGTAGGACTGTGATTTCCCAGTTTTCCCCCAGTTTTCAGGTATTTGCTCTCAAAAACACTTTATTAATAGAAAAACTACTAAATTGGATGCTTAAACCACAACAGGGGACCATTTTTGAGTTCTGGGAATACTCAAAGAAATGTAGATTTTTTTGTAGTTACCCTTCAGCTGCGCACCAGCCAGACAGTTGTGTTTGGCTTGCGGTGTTTAAGTAGCTTACCTGTGATGGAGTTTTCAAAACAAATGGCCAAATGGATTGATGCAAATAATCATGATTCTGCCAAGTAGGCATAGGCTACTTTGTAGTTGTCTATTGCCTTGTAGTTATCAATTGCCTATCCATCTACCCAAAGACAGTTAGGCTATCATTAACATCGTTAATGGCTACACAAAATGGTAGACACAATAGGCCCTACCCGCACCGCACACAGCAGGGCTCCACATTCAGGCAAATTTGACAGTGGCACACTGGCCCACGTCAAGATCTGACAAGAAAGTGAATGATGTGTGAATAATTTTGCTTAGTATGGAAACCCATTTAATGCAAACATTCATTGTTTTCTTGCTCATAATAACCTCACGTGGTTGACCGCAACAAGCGCAACAGACTAGCAGACTAACACAACACCCTTCAATTGAAACAGCGGGAAGCAAATGAAAGTGGCCACATCTCTTAGAAAAACTGATCAGAAATGAAATCACAGAATAATTATATTGCAGCATGCTACAGTCAACCACCAACTGTGTGAGAGATGCACGCTCCCTCTGCCTGACAGATTATCTATAGGCTATCTGTACAGCTTGTGCGTGATAATTATTCAACATAATGAACAAACCTTCTTTGGGAATCCATCCGTTTTTTTAAATAAATAATGTAGCCTAGATAAAAAATATCATTATTACAATAATATTTTCACTGGCCCAAGCGGTCACTGACGGGATGATCGACTGGCCCGGAGGGTTTCCAAAACCTGCCCTGTATTTCGAGCCATAACACATACAGACAGGGGCATTTCTTTGCCATTGTTGACTCTGCAGAAAGTTGGTTTATTTTTTGTCAATTTCACATTAGTTTGAATAAATCATGATGATAAAAAATATATATATCACCAAAAACGAACATGACCAGGTACCTCATACACATAGAAGTGTATGCTGTATTAACTTCATTAATCAACTCTACATGTGAGGGCGGCGGAGAAAGTAATATAGATAAAATATATGGAGAGAGAGATAGAGTAGTGGATAAGGAGGTAGCGAGAGAGATATTGAGCGAGAAAGATGGGTTGAGAGTTAAGAACATTGGGGAAGGGAGAATGTGAGAGTGAAAAATGTTGTGGGTCTTGTGGAAAGAGAGAGAGAGGAGCGAGAGTAAGAGAGGGAGATGGTGGGTGGTGTACTAGTCAGGAGAGAGGGGGAGCTGGAGGTCTGTCAGATATGGCTTGTTGAATGGGTGTTATAACATGGGGCCTGATAGGGAGCTAGGAGACCTTGGGCCTCTTTGACAAGACTTCTCTTCCATTAAAGTGGGGAATTCAGTTCCTTTTATGATTATTAAAGTACACTAATATTTAAAGTATCTGCAACAATAACGTCTCACTTGAATAGGGATATTAAAGTCATCCATTAAACCTAGAACACACTGTGGCAGTTTTATCTACAATAAAAATAATCATGGTCCAACTCCTCTCATTCAGACATCTCAAGACTTGAACATACAAATGAAGAAAGTGTTTGCTTTCCGATAAGAGGGTTCTCCCTTATCCTGGCTGTTTCCAGGAACATTAGATCATGCATACACGACATGACAAATCACTGCTAATTTAGGTTTAGGGCGATATTAAAGACCTCCGACTTCAGATACACATGTACAGATTATTAATGAAAACTCCCCCACGTCTGAGTATGGATTCACAATTTGTCAAACGGTTTTATGCCCCCCTAATTTAAAATGTTTCTGATAATGTTATCCAGTCCAGTTTCAGTGTCTGACCACACATAACATATTTTGAGTGCCTATGTAATTTTCTACTCATCCTAAGTATCCCAAGATTTTTTTGTTGTTTTTGTTGAAAATACCTATCTATTGACCCGATATATAGACAGAAAGCAATTGAATAGGGTCGTGTGACTTCAAGAAACGTGTGAATGTTCATGTACTGCACCGCGCACCTTTTCTCTACATGGGGTAAGGAATACTTTTAAACCTTCTGATGGGTTGAAAGAGTATATGGCTTCTTTCAAATACATTACCTGCTTTGATTGAGCTTGCCTGGCGTAAATTAACCAATAGAGTACCCTCAAAAGTGCAAACCTCATCCACCTGGCACTCCAGGCAGACTCAAACAAACGCTACAAGTACCATTTGAACCCAGGTCTGCTTCATTCCCAAAACAGGAAGATCGCCGGAGTCTCGTGGAACGGAATCTCTGGGGTGTTGTGATTGTACAGAGAGTCTGGATTACTTAATGCTAATCCATCTAAGAGTCATCTGTTCATCTGTGCCTATCTTGCCGTCACCTTTGAACTCTCTCAAGCTCCCTTGTCCCACATCCTTGTCAGTATGGAGGAAGGGAGGGAAGAGGAGGGGTGAAACTCTTTCTCCGTAATGTTTCCCTCGGTGCAAGCCTCAGGTCTCTCTGGGCTGGGTTCCTTCCCAAACCCAGTTCCCCGAGCTCTGCCCAAAGGGCAGTGCAATATTTGTTTCCCACTGACCACTAATAGAGAAAGGGTTAGCCCCTGTACAACTAATCGCTATCAGACTGCCAATTCCAAATGATGTGAGAACTTTGCAGGGAACATCAATGGAGGTCCCTCTCTGAAAGTTGCTTGCTAGTTAATCTGTCAAATAATCTCCCCACCCCAAAAGGGCTAGTATGGCTCTTGATACAGTGGTCATCTGTGTTGCTGGGTCCTTCAAGGAGATGGGCACTGGGAAATCAAACCCGGGCAACCCACCGCGAGGCCCGTAAATCTCTTCAGATGGACTTTACCTGCGGAAAACCGGACAGGAAGATAATTGAGTGGTAATCATAGCTGAATCGTTAGTGACTGGTCCCAGGGGCTTTAGAAGACCCTCTTTGACACTTAAGGAGCGACCCTGAGCCTCAACGCGAGATGATATCCTGTCTAGTGCCGGGTGGCCAGGAAAGGGGGGAACTGGGTAGGGGTGAGGGGGTATGAGATGGGCGGTATATGCTTCCCTTGTGTAGACAAGGAGGTAGAGAGCAGAGGTGGGTGGTGGGGGGGAATTGTTGGGAAAGGGGCGGACTAAAGAATCCGAGACACACAGTGGAGCAGGAGGACAAACTCTCCATTTAGGCCTGTAGAAAAACAGCTGTGTCCAAATGTTCCCTCACTCGGGTAAGCCCCAGGGAGGGACCCTATTCACTGGCCCTGTACTTTGGTAATCCCAGTCCCAACTGCCACAACACACACACAAACACACACACACCACACACACACACACACACACACACACACACACACACACACACACACACACACACACACACACACACACACACACACACACACACACACAACACACACCCTCTCTCTTCATTGACACACACACATACACACACAACCAACCACTCTCTTCATTGACCCCTTCTACCCCCCATTCCATCACTCTGGTTTGAGAGTGGATTCCACCGCTCAGGCAATAGTGAACAGAAACAAATGGGAGAGGTGGACCACCCCTTTACTCCTCAGCTCTCTCTCAGAGCCCTGGCTCGTACACAAATAAACCATCACAGATTAAATGACATTTTTCCCTCTCCCTTTGTCAAAGAATCAAACACTTCAAGAATCTCTGCTGCACTGTGTGTGTGTGTGTTTGTGTGTGTGTGTGACATGGGACCTGTGGTGAAATACACTAGGTATACCAAACATTAGAAACACCTTCCTAATATTGAGTTGCTTCCAGTCCTTTCGGTGGTGGACCATTCTTGACACAAACAAACAATAACAACAAAAAATATACAGTATATATATATACAGTATATATGACATACACTGTCTCCCTACAATAACTGCTTATTGTCCATTCCATGTTAAACTTTGAGGAACAAAGGATAGGACATCAATCTGATGTCGCTATAAAAAAGACAAATGGTCACTTTTACATGCTTCAACTTGGATGGTTTTTTAAAGTAAATTATTTTACACCCCCCATGGGATTACAAGGGGTATTATATCTAAGCACATCTTGGAGACACTGTGTCCATATCGTAACATGCTGGCCATATCTCTAAACTGTTTGCATATTTGAATAATCGCGCCGCTGACGTGACATGTAAAGTTTGCGATGCTAAATTTTAGGCTTCAACAACGCTGCACAGTATTATTTTATGGCCGAGGAAAGAGGGGACATGCATTAGAAAGAGCCACCGGAGCATCAAAGTCCCGCATCGACCCCCTTCCCTGAGCTTCTGGGTGTTTCAAGCAAGGTTTAAATATTCGAGATGGCACAGATATCATTTGGTAGACAATATATTAATTTTCCACTCCTGTCACACCCTGATCTGTTTCACCTGTCTTTGATTGTCTCCAACCCTCTCCAGGTGTCGCCCATCTTCCCCATTATCCCCTGTGTATTTGTACCTGTGTTCTCTGTTTGTCTGTTGCCAGTTCGTCATGTCAAGTCAACCAGCGTTTTTGTGTCTCAGCTCCTGCTTGTCCCAGTCTCTCTCTTTCTTGCTCTCCTGGTTTTGACCCTTGCCTGTCCTGACTCTGAGCCCGCCTACCTGACCACTCTGCCTGACCCTGAGCCTGAATGACGACCTGTACCTTGGCCCCACATCTGGATTATTGACCTGTGCCTACCCTGAGCCTGATTGCCGTCCGGCACCATTGCCCCAACTCTGGTTTACTGACCCCTGCCTGCCTTGACCTGTCTATTGCCTGCCCCTGTTGGATTATTAAGCCATTGTTAATTCAACGTTGTCTGCATCTTACCTTCATGCCTGAAAACTCCAGACTCCATCTACATTTCTTTACAAATTCAACTTTTCATAGTCAATTCAAAGACATGTCAACTTTATCTCCAACACAGAATAAACTCAAGATATATACAGTTGAAGTCGGAAGTTTACATACACTTAGGTTGGAGTCTTTAAAACTCGTTTTTCAACCACTCCACACATTTCTTGTTAACAAGCTATAGCTTTGGCAAGTCGGTTAGGACATCTACTTTGTGCATGAAACAAGTAATTTTTCCAACAATTGTTTACAGAAAGATTATTTCACTTATAATTCACTGTATCACAAATCTGGGTCAAAAAGTACATACACTAAGTTGACTGTGTCTTCAAACAGCTTGGAAAATTCCAGAAAATTATGTCATGGCTTTAGAAGCTTCTGATAGGCTAATTTACATCATTTGAGTCAACTGGAAGTGCACCTGTGGATGTATTTCAAGGCCTACCTTCAAACTCAGTGCCTCTTTGCTTGACATCATGGGAAAATCAAAAAATAATCAGCCAAGACCTCAGAAAAGAAATTGTAGAACTCCACAAGTCTGGTTCATCCTTGGGAGCAATTTCCAAATGCCTGAAGGTACCACATTCATCTGTACAAACAATAGTACGCAAGTATAAACACCTGGGGACCACACAGCAGTCATACCGCTCAGGAAGGAGACGCGTTCTGTCTCCTAGAGATGAACGTACTTTGGTGCAAAAAGTGCAAATCAATCCCAGAACAACAGCAAAGGACCTTGTGAAGATGCTGGAGAAAACAGGTACAAAAGTATCTATATCCACAGTAAAATGAGTCCTATATTGACATAACCTGAAAGGCCGTTCAGCAAGGAAGAAGCCACTGCTCCAAAACCACCATTAAAAAGCCAGACTACGGTTTGCAACTGCACATAGGGACAAAGATCATACTTTTTGGAGAAATGTCCTCTGGTCTGATGAAACAAAACTAGAACTGTTTGGCCATAATGACCATCGCTATGTTTGGAGGAAAAAGGGGGAAGCTTGCAAGCCGAAGAACACCATCTTAACCGTGAAGCACGGGGGTGGCGGCATCATGTTGTGGGGGTGCTTTGCTGCAGGAAGGACTGGTGCACTTCACAAAATAGATGGCATCATGAGGAGGAAAAATTATGTGGATATTTTGAAGCAACATCTCAAGACATCAGTCAGGAAGTTAAAGCTTGGTCGCAAATGGACAATGACACCAATTATTCTTCCAAAGTTGTGGCAAAATGGCTTAAGGACAACAAAGTCAAGGTATCACAAAGCCTTGACCTTAATCGTATAAAACATTTGTGGGCAGAACTTAAAGAGCAAGGAGGCCGACAAACCTGACTCAGTTTCACCAGCTCTGTCAGGAGGAATGGGCCAAAATTCACACGTATTGTGGGAAGCTGGTGGAAGGCTACCTGAAACGTTTGACCCAAGTTAAACAATTTAAAGGCAATGCTACCAAATACTATTTGAGTGTAGGTAAACTTGTGACCCACTGGGAATGTGATGAAAGAAATAAAATCTGAAATATAACATTCTCTCTACTATTATTCTGACATTTCACATTCTTAAAATAAAGTGTTGATCCTAACTGACCTAAGACAGGGAATTTTTACTAGGAATAAACATGAGGAATTGTGAAAAACTGAGTTTAAATGTATTTTGCTAAGGTGTATGTAAACTTCAACTGTGTATATATAGTATTTATTTTCAATATATAACAGAGGTTCCCTACACGTAAGCTACTTTGAAATTATTGCTTCATCAAGATAAAACATGTCATGGTAGTGTGATGTTGAAGTAATCAACTTGCGTTGAACAATTGTTTATGAATTATGGATAACAATTTGACTTAAACAGATGTCTGCTAATTTACTCTGTGATCTTAAACCATATTTTAAAATCATTTAAGCTATTTCCTCTGTCATTCTACCTGCTAAACCACGCGCCTCATTTTCAATTAAGTACGTGTGCATAATTTAACTCCCCAAACCACATATCAGTATGATATCTGAATGTTTATGTCTGAACTAATTACGCCTGAAATAGTTTTGGTAGACTTTTGGTGACAGCCTTGGGCCTATAATGGATATATGTGTGTGTTGGTGTGCGTAAATACAGTACGTATGTGTGCACTGTCATAGGTGCATGTATGTGTGTGTGCCCGGGTCTAAGTGGGTTACACATTGTACGGTCATCTGAACACGTAACCGTAATAATGTTCCAAGTGTAACAGTATAGCTTCCGTCCCTTTCCTCGCCCCTACCTGGGCTCGAACTAGGGACCCTCTGCACACATCGACAACTGACACCCACGAAGCATTGTTACCCATCGCCACAAAAGCCGAGGCTCTTGCAGAGCATGGGGAACAACTACTTCAGGTCTCAGAGCGAGTGAAGTCATAGACTGAAACGCTATTAGCGCGCACCACCGCTAACTAGCTAGCCATTTCACATCGGTTACACAAGGTCTGATTTGCACATTAAAAAAGCATGGAGTTAGGAGCTGGCCTCTGGTCCTTGGCCAAGTGCACTGTGTAAAATATGTTAATGTAATCACACGTAAGTGCATATGAATGTAGGAGTGGAAGGAAGATATTTTCTCTTATTTCACATGAACGTATACACATTCACACACAGGCATATACATATACATACACATGCATGCATGCATGCAATCATTCACATGCACACACACCTTCCCATGTTTGGAGGATATTGAAATGGGTTAATTTGAAATGGTATGGGTAGTATTCCATAAAAATGGGGAGAAGTTGACAGCATTTTCCATCAAAATTGAGACAACCAGTCATTATACTGTAGGTTAGAAAAAACAACATTCTAACCACTGTAGTCTTAGTGTAATGTAAAAGCTTTTCATATTATGGAATGGTGAGGGGGGAAAAAACAAGACACACACAGTATGTCATAATATTATTTTTCTTTCCTTTAAGCTCATTAGAGTTCTACTATTCTGTGCCCATTCATTTCATTAAGTCAGACCTGGAAGTTTGCAGACACCTCGTCAATGGTGTTGGTGAAGAGTGATGCTTTCCAGATTCTGACTGCTGCAACTTTCTCCAGAAAACCACCCCTTTTCCTTCCTCTCTCGTTCTCACACCAACACAGGCACAAGCATGGACAGACACATATGCATGCGAACACACACACAACCTTGTCCAAAACGTGCCAACAGAGGAATATATTGAGTACATTTCCAAGGCTGTGTTCCCAATGAGAAATCCATTTGAAATGTACTAGGTCTCATTGGTTCTGTGATTTTAATTTGATTTATTAGGATCCCCATTAGCCGACGCCAAAGACGACAGCTAATCTTAATGGAGTCCAACACATAACAAAAAAGACTACAATTTACATATATTTAAAAACATAAAAATGTGTTTGTGTGTGCATCTTTCAGTTACACATACAGTGGCTTGCGAAAGTATTCACCCCCCTTGGCATTTTTCCGATTTTGTTGTCTTACAACCTGGAATTAAAATAGATTTTTGGGGTAGTTTGTATCTTTTGATTTACACAACATACCTACCACTTTGAAGATGCAAAATATATTTTCTTGTGAAACAAACAAGAAATAACAAAAAAAACGGAAAACTTGAACGTGCATAACTATTCAGGGCCCCGAAAGTCAATACTTTGTAGTGCCACCTTTTGCAGCAATTACAGGTGAAAGTCTCTTAGGGTATGTCTCTACAGTGCCTTGCAAAATGATTAATCACCCTTGGGGTTTTTCCTATGTTGTTGTGTTACAACATGTAATGTGAATACATTTTTATTTGGATTTCATGTCAATGGACATACACAAAATAGTCCAAATTGGTGAAGTGAAAAAAATTACTTGTTTCAATATATTCTAAAAATAAAAAATGGAAAAGTGGTGGGTACATATGTATTCACCCCTTTGCTATGAAGCCCCTAAATAAGATCTGGTGCAACCAATTACCTTCATGACTCACATAATTTGTTCAATAATGTCCACCTGTGTGGAATTTAAGTGTCACATGATCTCAGTATATATACACCTGTTCTGAAAGGCCCCAGAGTCTGCAACACAACTAAGCAAGGGGCACCACCAAGCAAGTGGCACCATGAAGACCAAGGAGCTCTCCAAACAGGTCAGGGACAAAGTTGTGGAGAAGTACAGATCAGGGTTGGGTTATAAAAAAATATCCAAAACTTTAAACATCCCACGGAGCACCATTAAATCTATTCTAAAAAAATGTAAGAATATGGCACCACAACACACCTGCCAAGTGAGGCCTTTCCACCAAATCTCATGGACCAGGCAAGGAGGGCATTAATCAGAGAGGCAACAAAGAGATCAAAGATAGCCTTGGAGGAGCTGCAAAGCTCCACAGCGGAGATTGGAGTATCTGTCCATAGGACCACTTTAAGCCGTACACTCCACAGAGCTGGGCTTTACGGAAGTGGCTAGAAAAAATTGCTTAAAGAAAACAATAAGCAAATGCGTTTGGTGTTCGCCAAAAGACATGTGGGAGGCTCCCCAAACATATGGAAAAAGGTACTCTGGTCAGATGAAACACGAATTTTGCTTTTTGGCCTTCAAGGAAAACGCTATGTCTGGCTCAAACCCAACACCTCTCATCACCCTGAGAACACCATCCCCAGCAGCATCATGCCGTGGGGATGTTTATCATCGGCAGGGACTGGGAAACTGGTCAAAATTGAAGGAATGATGGATGGCGCTAAATACAGGGAAATTCTTGAGGGAAACCTGTTTGTTTTCCAGAGATTTTTGCCCATTCTTCAACGCAAAACTGCTCCAGCTCCTTCAAGTCGGATGGGTTCCGCTGGTGTACAGCAGTCTTTAACTCATTCCACAGACTCTCAATTGGATTGAGGTCTGGGCTTTGACCAGGCCATTCCAAGACATTTAAATGTTTCCCCTTAAACCACTCGAGTGTTGCTTTAGCAGTATGCTTAGGGTCATTGTCCTGCTGGAAGGTGCACTTCTGTCCCAGTCTCAAATCTCTGGAAGACTGAAACACGTTTCCCTCAAAAATGTCCATGTATTTTGGAAAAAGTCTGCCAGAGGAAAGATAGTGATTGCATTATTATTGTGTATGTGAGTTAGCAGCAGTCTTTCAGTTTAGTAATTGAATCCCATTTTCAAATGAAGCATTAAGGAACACGGACAAGGACTTCCACTCACAAAGGGGAATGTGTCCAGTCATTCTCTGTATAAATGTGGAGTGGGCAGAGACAAAATACATGAATTCTCATGATTCTTAACATCTTTAAGACATCAAAGGCCAAAGTACATGGCATTCAAAGGTAACTGAGGTGTGGTATTGGAAGTATCAGTAGTAGTTTAGTTTGACTAGTCACTAGTGAAAATCTGTGTTTGTCAAAAATGCTCAAGCTCAGTAAATTTGGTTGGGAATTGTTGATGGACAGCAATTTTCAAATATTGTCTCAGATTTTTCTACAAAATATAAGTCAGCACTGAGACTGGGCAACTCAGGAACACTCAATGCCTTTAACCATTCTGGTGTGTCTTTGGCATAAAAAAACTCCATCAGTGTTTCCGCTAACGTTTTACCTGAGCTTTTCTCCTTTCAAATTATTTAGCTCTTGACAGACTCCCCAGTCCCTGCTTGGTGACAAGCATACCCATAACGTGATGCTGCCACCACAATTCCTGAAAATACAAATGTGGAGAAGGTTGTGCACATCGGTTGGGGGAAAAGTTTATTGAATCCATTTGTAGATAACAATTTAAGGCAGCAAAATGTGAAGAATGTGCAAAGGGTGTGTAGACCTTGACTTAGCACTGTACTTGAAATTCAGTCTTTTCTAAATTTTCACCCATATGAAAACAGAACGCATTTTTTTTCTAAATACATTACAAATGTATTTATTTTCTAACAATGCCATATTGAAACTGAACAGTGCATTAAGAAAGTATTCATACCCCTTCCTTTTTTCCACATTTTGTTACATTACAGCCTCACTCTAAAATGTATTAAATTAAAGTTTTTCCTCATCAATCCACACAATACCCCAGAATGACAAAGCAAAAAAAGGTTTCCAGATTTTTTTGCAAATGTACTCAAATAAAAAAAACTAAAATACCTTATTCAAATAAGTATTCAGACCCTTTGCTATGAGACTCAAAATTGAGCACAGGTGCATCCTATTTCCGCTGATCATTCCTAAGATGTTTCTACAACTTCACTGGAGTCCAGCTGTGGTAAACTAAATTGATTGGACATGATTTGGAAAGGCACACACCTGTCTATATAAGATCCCACAGTTGACAGTGCATATCAGAACAAAAACCAAGCCATGAGGTCAAAGGAATTGTCCATAGAACTCAGAGACAGGAGTGTGTCGAGGCACAGGTCAGGGGAAGGGTACCAAACATTTTCTGCGGCATTGAAGGTCCCCACTCTGACAGATCTCCAGAGTTCCTCTGTGGAGATGGGAGAACCTTCCAGAAGGACAATTCTCTCTGCAGCACTCCACCAAACAGCCCGTTCGGAAGCCACTCCTCAGTAAAAGGTACATGACAGCATGGTTGGAGTTTGCCAAAAGGCAACTAAAGGACACTCAGACCATGAGAAACCAGATTCTCTAGTCTGATGAAACAAAGATTGAACTCTTTGGCCTCAATGTCAAGCGTCATGTCTGGATGAAACCTGGCACCATCCCGATGTTGAAGCATGGTGGTGGCAGCATCATGCTGTGGGGATGTTTATCAGCGGCAGGGACTGGGAGACTAGTCAGGATCGAGAGAAGGATGAACAAAGCAAAGTACAGAGAGATCGTTGAGTGCTCTCTTAGACTCCAGAGTGCTCTGCACCTTAGACTGGGGAGAAGGTTCACCTTCCAACAGGACAACGACCCTAAGCATGCAGTCAAGACAACGCAGGAGTGGTTTCAGGATAAATCTCTGAATGTCCTTGAGTGGCCCAGCCAGAGCCTGGACTTGAACCCAACCTAACATCTCTGGAGAGACCTGAAAATAGCTGTTCAGCGATGCTCCAACCTGACAGAGTTTGAGAGGATCTGCAGAGAAGAATGGGAGAAACTCCCCAAATACAGGTGCGACCAGCTTGTAGCGTCATACCCAAGAAGACTCGACGCTGTGATCGCTACCAAAGGTGCTTCAACAAAGTACTGAGTAAAGGGTCTGAATACTTATGTAAATGTGATGTTTCAGTAAATGTGATATTGTGATATGTTTTTTTTTTTTTTTATAATTTGCAAACATTTCTAAATGTTGCTTTGTCATTATGGCGTCTTATGTGTAGATTGTTGATGATTTTTTTTAAATCCATTTTAAAATACGGCTGTAATGTAGCGAAATGTGGAAAACTCAAGGGATCTGAATACTTTCCGAATGCACTGTACGAAGCATGTGACAAATAACATTAATGGCATCTGTGACAGCCTCAATGGCACTGCCCGTGCCAACTCCCTTTTAAAGTTCCATGTGCCATGCTCTACCAACTGAGCTACAGAGGATCACCATATGGGTAGTGGACAAGATCACACTTCAGGAAAAAGTGTAGAATATTGAGATGCATAGCCAGCAGGGGGATTCCAACCCTCCAAGAGCCCATATGTTTGGTCAAAACATGGACGTCTGTGTTTCAGATTCATACAATCAACATTTAACATTTTAATGAGAACAATAGAGATGATATTTCTCTAAATTAAATTTAAAGCTTTTTTAAATTACAGTGTACAATTTCAAAAATTAATCTGCAATAGAATGTACTTCAAAATGATCACTACTGTGCATGGTTCTCCCTTTATTGCTATTGTAACTTTTTTAGTGGGGTGGTATGGAATTCAGGTAAATATTTCAAAGATGCAATATAAACAAAGTGTGCGAGTAGTATATATGTCTTCCTGACATACAGTATGTTGGAAGACATGCATGCTGAAAGCTTGGGAAAAATTTGATACAATTTCTATGTACTTAACCTTGTGTTTAGCTTTTAGTTGGACTGCAGAGTAAAGGAAAAGCAGCCAACAACTGCTCAGCATATGTGGGAACTCCTTCAAGACTATTGGAAAAGCATTCCAGGTGAAGCTGGTTGAGAGAATGCCAACCAGTGTGCAAAGCTGTCATCAAGGCAATGGGTGGCTACTTTGAAAAATCCCAAGTCTCAAATATATTTAGATTTGTTTAACACTTTTTTGGTTACTACATGATTCCATATGTGTTATGTCATGGTTTTGATGTCTTCACTATTATTCTACAAAATAGTAAAAATAAAGAAAAATCCTTGAATGAGTAGGTGTGTCAACTTTTGACTGGTACTGTAGATCAGTTAACGAGGACAGGACACACATTTATTTATATGCAGGAATGATATCAAGGAGTGTAGTCCACTTCCATGTGGAAGGGGTGGCAGGTAGCCTAGTGGTTACAGCATTGGACTAGTAACAGAAAGGTTGCAAGATCGAATCCCTGAGCTGACAAGGTACAAATCTGTGGTTCTGCCCCTGAATAAAACAGTTAACCCACTGTTCCTAGGCCGTCATTGAAAATAAGAATTTGTTCTTAACTGACTTGCCTAGTAAAATAAATAAATGTGAAGAATTTATGGATATGAGTACGGGAAATACTGTATTCTATTGTTTTCTCTCCGTATGAAATGTATTTGACTTTGTTATGAAGATCGAACGTTCACAAAAACTATTGTGTTTTGTATAAAGACCCATAAGTATACAGACCAGTCAAACTCTATATGAAGCCTTTCACTGTCTCGCATACATCCAGTGTCAACTTCTATCGAGTCATCGTCTGACAACTCATTGATTCCGACGCAGCATAAGGATCCTTGTCACGGCTTTGTGGGGAATGTACATGTAGTTATATCCAATATCCGCAACAATTTCGAACACAACAACACTCTACTTCCACATTTCGTTGCTTTAAACACTTTTCTTCCAAAGGGAAAAAAAACAAAAAACATTGACCAAAGTTTCCTGAGGGACGTAAAAAAAAAAATTACACAGAGAGTTGTGTGCACAAAGGGACCTGTCATCCTCCTCTTCTGGAAGTGTGAGGGATTGGGTGAGAGAGGCAAGGCCTGCCAACTGTGACCTGCTTGAGACACGGCCACCTCTCTCTCTCTTTCTTTCTCTCTCCTGTCCATCCTTCATCTGAAAGCAGGAGAGAAAAGTTACTTTTCCTGGCCGACTCGACAGCTCGGGTTGCCAGTCTCCGCAAGCCCCTTCATTTCTCCTGACACTTGTTACGGCCCAGCGAGAGGCAGCCATTTCCCCTGCACCTGTGACTGAACACACAAAGGAGCTCCGCTCTGGCTTCAATAAAACACGTATGGTAGGTGGATACCTGAGCAAGGAGAGAGGGCTGTATAGGATGATTTGTTGAGTACTCTCTCACTTTAGGCTACCGTGTTTTTTCACTGTATCCATTACTGTGTATACTCTTGCTCTGTCAATTCAGGTGAACTCAACTTAAAAAATGTATTTGGCAATGCAACTGTACTTTGGTTTAAACAACTGTACTTTTCAGTATGTTGCTAACTTTTTAAATGGAGCAGAAGTCTACATTGCATTAAGTGGTACAAACAAAATACCCTCATTATTGCTACTACACACCAGACCTGGGTTCAGATGGTGTTTGTTTTCTTTCAAATATGTTCACCAGAAGTTCAAAGTTCAAACCTCACCCATTTGGCATTCCGTGCAGGCTAAATTAAAATACTCACAGTACTTGAAAGAAAACACACTATATGAACCCAGATCGACTCCCTTCCTCCTCATTTACACCATGCAATCGAGGATTCCCTTCTCCTCGTCAACAATCTTGTTATCGTTCTCTCCACCCCGGACGCCATCCCTTAGTGCTCCAGCTGTAGATCTTTGTCTCTTCCTGAGTGGAAGGAACTCAAATCTGTAATTCGAAGCCATGGGAAATCCCCAGAATATTCAAAATACACGCAGTAATAATGCACCATAGCATCTGTGGGATGCAGAGGCACACTTCCCCAACAGCACACAGGGAATGGGGAAGGTGTGCCACACAATTTTGAGCCTTATCACTCTAAAGTTCAGTTGCAGGGGAGTGATGGAGGTGCGATGAGCATGGTGCATTATGGCCGTAAGCTCCTGTAAAATACGAGTTTATATCTCACCAGCTCGTTTCTCAAGGAATATAAATCAGAGAGGCAAAGACACAATGACAAGTTCAGCTAGGAGCTTGAACGGAGCTGTATTGACGATACATACAGTAACAGATGATACAGCAGGGGCTGAGTGATTTTATAGTTTGTCAAATGTTGGCAATGGCTTCACACGAGAGAGAGCTACACTACCTGTCAAAAGTTTTTAAACACCTACTCATACAAGGGTTTTTCTTTATTTTTTACTGTTTTCTACATTGTAAAATAATACTGAAGACATCAAAACTATGAAATAACTCACATGGAATCATGTAGTAACAAAAAAGTGTTAAACAAATCTAAATATATTTTGTATTTGAGATACTTCAAATAGCCACCCTGTCACGTTCCTGACCTTATTTCCTTTGTTTAGTCTTTGTTTAGTTGGTCAGGACGTGAGCTGGGTGGGTGTAGTCTATGTTATGTGTTTCTTTGTTTAGGTTTGTCTTATTGGCCTGATATGGTTCTCAATCAGAGGCAGGTGTTTTACGTTGTCTCTGATTGGGAACCATATTAAGGTAGCCTGTTTTCACTGTTGGTTTGTGGGTGATTGTTCCTGTTCGTGTGTTCCTGGTTTCACTAGTTCGGGACTGTAGCTTCGTTGGTTTTCGTTCTGTTTATTGTTTTTGTTCATAATTGAAAAAGTATTATAATAAATATGGATACATACCACGCTGCGCTTTGGTCCTCCTCTCCTTCTACCGACGGAAGCCGTGACACCCTTTGCCTTGATGACAGCATTGCACACTCTTGGCATTCTCTCAACTAGCTTCATGAGGTAGTCACTTGGATTTCAATGAACCTTTCTGGCACAGGCGTTCCGCTAGCAATCCACCTCGACAACATCCGGTGAAATTGCAGAGCGCCAAATTCAAAATACAAAAATAGTCATAATAAACGTTCATAAAAAATACAAGTGTTATACATCGGCTTAAAGATTAACTTATTTTTAATCCAGCTGCTTTGTGAGATTTCAAAAAGGCTTTACGGCGAAAGCATACCAAGTGATTATCTGAGGACAGCGCCCCGCTTACAAAAGCATACAAACATTTTACAACCAAGTAGAGGAGTCACGAAAGTCAGAAAGAGCGGTAAAATGAATCACTTACCTTTGAAGATATTCATCTGGATGCAGTCACAAGCGTCCCAGCTACACAATAAATGTTTGTTTTGTTCGATAAAGTCCCTCTTTATATCCCAAAAACTCAATTTTGTTGGCGTATTCTTTTCAGTAATCCACTTGCTCAAAGGCGATCAAAATATGCAGACGAATACATCCTAATAGTACCGGTAAAGTTCGTTGAAACATGGCAAACGATGTTTATAATTAATCCTCAGGTTCTCAATTGTCTAAATAATCGATAATATTTCAACCGGACAATAGCGTATTCAATAGAAAGGAAAAACAACGAAGGGCGCGCACTTGGTAACGCGCAAACCAGCATGATTCTACAGTCCACTGACAGAAATGTCTCTTCTTTTTCATTTTTCGAGCCTGAAACAATGTCTAAAGACTGTTGACATCTAGTGGAAGCCATAGGCCACTGCAATCTGGGTCCTAACCCATTAGATACTCGAAAGGCATTCAATTGAAAATACCCACAACACAACATCCCACTTCCTGGATGGATTTTCCTGCCATATCAGTTCTGTTATACTCACAGACATTATTTTAACAGTTTTGGAAACTTTAGAGTGTTTTCTATCCAAATATATCCAAATCTATATGCATATCCTAGCTTCTGGGCATGAGTAACAGGCAGTTTACTTTGGGCACGCTTCTCATCCAGACGTCGAAATACTGCCCCCAAGCCATAAGACGTTTTAGCAGGTGTGCCTTCTTAAAAGTTAATTTGTGGAATTTCTTTCCTTCTTAATGTGTTTGAGCCAATCAGTTGTGATGTGACAAGGTAGGGGTGGTAAACTGGTATACAGAAGATAGCCCTATTTGGTAAACGACCAAGTCCATATTATGGCAAGAACAGCTCAAATAAGCAAAGAGAAACAACAGTCCATCGTTACTTTAAGACATGAACGTCAGTCAATACGAAATATTTCAAGAACTTTGAAAGTTTCTTCAAGTTCAGTCGCATAAAAATTTAATCAAATCACATTTTATTTGTCACATACACATGGTTAGCAGATGTTAATGCGAGTGTAGCGAAATGCTTGTGCTTCTAGTTCCGACAGTGCAGTAATATCCAACGAGTAATCTAACCTAACAATTTCACAACAACTACCTTATACACACAGTGTAAAGGAATGAATAAGAATATGTACATAAAAAAATATATGAATGAGTGATGGTATAGAACGGCATAGGCAAGATGCAGTGGATGGTATAGAGTACAGTATATGCATATGATATGAGTAATGTAGGGTATGTAAACATATAAAAGTGGCATTCTTTAAAGTGGCTAGTGATACATTACATCAAGATGGCAAGATGCAGTAGATGGTATAGAGTATAGTATATACATATGAGATGAGTAATGTAGGGTATGTAAACATTATATAAAGTGGCATTGTTTAAAGTGGCTAGTGATACATTTATTGCATCAATTTTTCCATTATTAAAGTGCCTGGAGTTGAGTCAGTATGTTGGCAGCAGCCACTCAATGTTAGTGATGGCTGTTTAACAGTCTGATGGCCTTGAGATAGAAGCTGTTTTCAGTCTCTCGGTCCCTGCTTTGATGCACCTGTACTGACCTTGCCTTCTGGATGATAGCGGCGTGAACAGGCAGTGGCTCGGGTGGTTGTTGTCTTTGATGATCTTTTTGGCCTTCCTGTGACATCGGGTGGTGAACGTGTCCTGGAGGGCAGGTAGTTTTCCCCCGGTGATGCGTTGTGCAGACCTCACTACCCTCTGGAGAGCCTTACGATTATGGGCGGAGCAGTTGCCGTACCAGACGGTGATAAACCCCGACAGGATGCTCTCGATTGTGCATCTGTAAAAGTGTGTTTTTGGTGACAAGCTGAATTTCTTCAGCTTCCTGAGGTTGAAGAGGCGCTGCTGCTGTGTGTGTGGGTGGACCATTTCAGTTTGTCCGTGATGTGTACGCCGAAGCACTTAAAACTTTCTACCCTCTCCCTCTGTTGTTTCCTGAAGTCCACAATAATCTCCTTTGTTTGTTGACATTGAGTTTGAGGTTATTTTCCTGACACCACACTCCGAGGGCCCTCACCTCCTCCCTGTAGGCCGTCTCGTCATTGTTGTAAATCAAGCCTACCACTGTAGTGTCATCTGCAAACTTGATGATTGAGTTAGAGGTGTGCATGGCCATGCAGTCGTGGGTGACCAGGTAGTACAGGAGAGGGCTGAGAATGCACCCTTGTGGGGCCCCAGTGTTGAGGGTGAGCGGGGTGGAGATGTTGTTACCTACCCTCACCACCTGGGGGCGGCCCGTCAGGGAGTCCAGGACCCAGTTGCACAGGGCGGTGCCGAGACTCAGGGGCTTGATGACGAGTTTGGAGGCTACTATGGTGTTAAATGCTGAGCTGTAGTCGATGAACAGCATTCTCACATAGGTATTCCTCTTGTCCCGATGGGTTAGGGCAGTGTGCAGTGTGATTGCGATTGCGTCGTCTGTGGACCTGTTGGGGCGGTAAGCAAATTAGAGTGGGTCTAGGGTGTCAGGTAGGGAGGAGGTGATATGGTCCTTGACTAGTCTCTCAAAGCACTTCATGATGACGGAAGTGAGTGCTACGGGGCGGTAGTCATTTAGCTCAGTTACCTTAGCTTTCTTGGGAACAGGAACAATAGTGGCCCTCTTGAAGCATGTGGGAAGCGCAGACTGGGATAAGGGTCAATTGAATATGTCCTTAAACACACCAGCCAGCTGGTCTGCGCATGCTCTGAGGACGCGGCTGGGGATGCCGTCTGGGCCTGCAGCCTTGTGAGGGTTGACACGTTTAAATATTTTGCTCATGACGGCTGCAGTGATGGAAAGCCTGCAGGTTTTGGTAGCGGGCTATGTCAGTGGCACTGTAGTGTCCTCAAAGCGAGCAAAGAAGTTGTTTAGTCTGTCTGGGAGCAAGACATCCTGGTCCGGGACGGGGCTGGTTTTCCTTTTATAGTTCGTGATTGACTGTAGACCCTGCCACATACCTCTCGTGTCTGAGCCGTTGAATTGCGACTCTACTTTGTCTCTATACTGACGCTTAGCTTGTTTGATTGCCTTGTGGAAGAATTAGCTACATTGTTTGTATTCGATCATGTTTCCAGTCACCTTGCCCTGATTAACTTCTCTGCGCTACGGATCCCTTTTACGGGATCATTTTCCTAAACAACCGCTGAATTGCAGGGCGCAAAATATTATAAAAAATATTTATAATCATGCAATCACAAGTGAAATATACCAAAACACAGCTTAGCTTGTTGTTAATCCACCTATCGTGTCAGATTTTGATAATATACTTTGCAACGAAAGCAATCTAAGCTTTTGTGAGTGTATCAATCAATGCTAGAACAGTTAGCCTTATACTAGCTTGGTTAGCTTGGTCACGAAAGTCAGAAAAGCAATACAATTAATCGCTTACCTTTGATAATCATCTGATGTTTGCACTCACGAGACTCCGTCACACAACAAATGTTATTTATTTCAATAAATATTACTTTCATACGAAAAATACGCCGTTTGGGTTGCGCGTTATGTTCAGAAAACTACAGCCTCTTTCCGTTTGACGAACATTCCAAAAAGTATCCGTAATGGTCGTAGAAACATGTCAAATGTTTTTTATAATCAATCCTCAGGTTGTTTTTAACAAACATAATCGATAATATTTAAACCGGACCGTAACATATTCAATAAGAGAGAAAAGGAAAATGGAGAGCTCCCCTCTCGCGCGCAGGAACTATTCAGTGGACACCTGGCTACTTTTGAAAAATCTCGTTCATTTTTCTAAATAAAAGCCTTAAACTATGTCTAAAGCCTGGTCACAGCCTGAGGAAGCCATTTGAAAAGGAATCTGGTTGATACCCCTTTAAATGGAAGAAAGACTGGCCAGGAAACACAGATTTAAAAAAATAATAATCACTTCCGGGTTATATTTTCTCAGGTTTTCGCCTGCAGAATCAGTTTTGTTATACTCACAGACAATATTTTGACAGTTTTGGAAACTTTGGAGTGTTTTCTATCCTAATCTGTAAATTATATGCGTATTCTATGATCTGGACCTGAGAAATAGTCTGTTTACCTTGGGAACGTTATTTAAAAAATAAAAAAAATCTGACCCCTAGCGTCAAGAAGTTAAGGTTTGACCATAGCCTGAAGGTAGGGACACAAGACAGGCAGTTCCCCTTGCTGCTCCGTAAGCAAGCAACAGGGTCTTGAAGATGATGCAAGCTTGTGAGCGGAGTGTGCGGAGGACCCGGGCATAAAATAAAATACACTAACACACACACACAGACACACATATACATATACTGTACACACACACACACATACTGTACACACAAACACACACACACACACACAAACACACACACACACAAACATACTGTACACGCAAACATATACACACACACACACCAACCCTGAGCAGACATAAAGGAAGAGCAGTAAACGAGAAGCTGGAGTTAGCCAATACAGTAATGGGCTGTGCACAAGACAGGAGCTAGAAGCAAACAATCACAAGATCCCTGTCTGCTCCGTGTTCTCTCACAACGGCCCGTCCTGACAGGCTGCGTTGAGAGGATGTTTACTTGAGCACCGTTAGGGACGCACAAACAGGCTCACACTGACCGCTTTCTCCCATTAGTTCTGTCAAACATGTGTACAGTGGAGCTCTCTCTTCCCTTCCTCGTTCTACCCCTCCCTCTTTCCCTGTCTCCCTCTCTGTCTCTCTCTGCTTTAACTTGTCCACCACATCTCTTCTTCCTTCCATCCTTTTTCTCCCTCATCCCCCTCTTCCCAGCCACACCAAGGACAGCGAGAGTAAACACACAGCATGGGAAACCTCAGCAATTAGACCAGGGAGGAGAGGAGAGAGAAACATTGTCATAAACGAAACCAGTACACAAAAGCTTGAAAAGTTGTTTTGGCATCTCTGCAAAATGGTACTGCGTGACTTGGATGAGTGGGAGACAGTACTTCTTTGTGTCACACCACATGCAACTTGTTCACATCCAGAAAGACAAGACGAAATAGGAAAGGATGAGAAAATATAGAGATTGCTTTATTTAGGACAGGATCTGCTACAAAACAGTGGTTTCCAAAGTGAGTGGACTCTTTGTCAATCAATAGTCGTAACTAACTTCATTTTATAGTTTTTTTGTGTTATTCTGGATTCCAGGACGCCCTGAACAGACCAGGTTAGACAGACAGACATATTTGCTAATGAGAATAAACACAACACACAATGAGAATTACAGCATTGGGGTTATAATGATGTTAAAATATGTGAGCCCTGCACCAGACCTTGTTCTGTATTCTCCATATTCCATAATTCAGCATGTACAATATGTCACTCAGGGATTTGTCTGTTGGATGTCCAATCTGACACCTGCTATATTCTCAGTGGTTCCCAACCTGGGGTAAGGGTACTTGGGAAATCCACAGGGGGTAATTGAGAAGACTCATAAGACCATAGGCCTACTGGTAAAATTCACATGAGAGGGTATTTTGTGTGTTCTCCGAACAGAGCAAAATGTGATTTGGGGTACAGTTACCAAAAAATATTGAGAATCGCTGGTCTAGACCGACTCTCGAATAAGGATACACACCCAAGTGACCACTACCAAATCCACACAAACATAACCTAAAGGTTGTCCAAGGACGCCGAAACACTCCTAGCAGCTGTGACTGACCCGTCTCTCGGCCATCTTGCAAAGAAACGTCCTAGAAGACGAGTCTGAAAGTGAAGGCTTGGCTCTTGTTAGATTTATATCATTCACAGACCACGGGAAGACCCTCTCTCCTTCTCTTTGTCTGTAGCTCGGTGGGAGAGCTGTTGGCTTCCAACTAGAGGGGAGTGTCGATAAAAGGCGCTCGCAAGTCTGTGTTTAAATTCACGCTCCGCCACACAAAGGAGAAGACAAAAGAAAATCTGCTTCTCAGATGGTGGAGCAGCTGAAAGGGAAAAAGGGGCCCAACACACTGGAAACTCAAAATATTCTCGGAGTCCGGATGGATCATTTCATCAAAGACTCGCTTCTCGCCAAACACATTTTTTTCGGGAGAGGGAGCAAAGACTCAGGTTTTGGTTGGCCACTGGCCCCGGCCACACCGTTACAGAACGTGAGCTGCCCCTACACATGGCCATATGTGAGCAGGGGTTGAAAACATTTCAAACAGGCTGGATTATCCCCCCACACACTAAAAATTATAAATCACTTCAACCCTACGTAGATGTACAGGGCCTTCAGAAAGTATTCACACCCATTGAATTCTTCCACATTTTGTTGTGTTACAGCCTGAATTTAAAATTGATTACATTTAGATTTTTTGGTCACTGGCCTACACACAATACCCCATAATGTCAAAGTGGATTTTTTCCCCCGAAATTTTTACAAATGAATAAAAATAGAAAGAGTCAATAATTATTCAACCCCTTTGTTATGGCAAGTCTAAATTATTTCAGGAGTATAAATGTGCTTAACAAGTCACATAATAAGTTGCATGGACTCACTCTGTGTGCAATAATATTGTTTAACATGATATATTACATTTACATTTAAGTCATTTAGCAGACGCTCTTATCCAGAGCGACTTACAAATTGGAAAGTTCATACATATTCATCCTGGTCCCCCCGTGGGGAATGAACCCACAACCCTGGCTTTGCAAGCGCCATGCTCTACCAACTGAGCCACACGGGACCACATATATAAAATGAATACCTCATCTCTGTACCCCACACTCACAACTATCTGTAAGGTCCTTCAGTCGAGCGTTGAATTTCAGACATAGATTCAACCACAAAGACCAGGAGGTTTTCCAATGCCTCGCAAAGAAGTGTAGATGGGTAAAAAATAAAAAAGCAGACATTGAATATCCCTTTGAGCATGGTGTTATTATTACACTTTGGATGGTGTATCAATAGTGTTGCACAATCCAGATGTGTAAAGCTCTTAGAGACTTACCGAGAAGGACTCCCAGCTGTAATTGCTGCCATAGATGATTCTAACATGTATTGACTCAGGGGGTTGAATATTTTTCTAAACAAGATATATTAGAGTTGTATTTTTCATAAACGTTTTACATGTTTTTCTTCCACTTTGACATTACAGAGTATTTTGTGTATATTGTTGACCAAAAACGACAATTAAATCAATTTTAATCCCACTTTGTAACACAACAAAATGTGGAAAGAGTAAAGGGGTGTGGCTACTTTTTGAAGGCACTGTATACTGTATATACACACAGTTGGACCAAACGCTTGTGCATGCGCGCGCGCGCACACACACGCAAGAACACAAACATACACACACAATCTTGTATAACTAACCTTCTGGACACACACAATTCAGTCCCATTCAAAATCCTATTTCCCTAACCCGACAACCTAACTCTAACCATTACCCTAACCTTAACCTTAACCTTAACCCTAACCTTAACCCTAACTTTAACCTTTTGACGCGTAAGTGCTAAAGATTAATAACGGCCCTTGCAGCGTGAGTTCTTTTTGCACGCAGTACTTAGAAAATGCCTTGTTTTTTAAAGAAAATTACATTTTTTGTCCATTCAAATATCACTAAATTGATCAGAAATACATTCTAGACATTTACCTCTTGGCGCAAGGATCCCTTTAACGGAATAATTTTCATAAACAACCGCTGAATTGCAGAGCGCCAAAAAAAAAATATATATATATTTATTTTCATGAAATCACAAGTGAAATATACCAAAACACAGCTTAGCTTGTTATTAATCCACCTATCGTGTCAGATTTAAAAAATATGCTTTACAGCGAAAGCAATCCAAGCGTTTGTGAGTTTATCGATCACTAGACAAAACATTACGAACAGCTAGCAGCAATGTAGATTGGTCACGAAAGTCCGAAAAGCAATAAAATTAATCGCTTACCTTTGATGATCTTCGGATGTTTGCACTCACGAGACTCCCAGTTACACAATAAATGTTACTTTTGTTCGATAAATATTATTTTTATATCCAAAATCCATTTGGTTGGTGCGTTATGTTCAGAAATCAACAGGCTCGAGCGGTCATGAAGGGCAGACGAAAATTCCAAATAGTGTCCATAAAGTTCGTAGAAACATGTCAAACGTTTTTTTTTTTATAACAATCCTCAGGTTGTTTTAACATAAATAATCGATAATATTTCAACCGGACGGTAAACTATTCAATAAAAGAGATAAAGAAAATGTCGAGCTACAACTTTCGCGCGCATGAACTAATCGAAGGACATTCAGCTATCCACTGACGCGTTTTGATAAATCTCGCTCATTTTTCAGAATAAAAGCTTGAAACTATGTCGAAAGACTGTTCACACCCCGAGGAAGCCATAGGAAAAGGAATCTGTTTGATATCCCTTTAAATGAAGGAAAGGCAGGCAATGGAACAGGGATTTTTCAAAATAAGCGGCACTTCCGGGTTGGATTTCGTCAGGTTTTCGCCTGCAAAATCAGTTCTGTTATACTCACAGACAATATTTTGACAGTTTTGGAAACTTTAGAGTGTTTCCTATCCTAATCTGTCAATTATATGCATATTCTAGCATCTAGGCCTGAGAAATAGTCCGTTTACCTTGGGAACGTTATTTAAAAAAATTTAATAAAAAATTACCCCTAGCGTCAAGAAGTTCATTATATGTAAAATATGTGTCTTTCATCAAAGTTTATGATGAGTATTTCTGTTTATGACGTGGCTCTCTGCAATTTCTCCGGATATTTTGGAGGCATTTCTGAACATGGCGCCAATGTAAACCGAGATTTGTGGATATAAATATGCACATTATCGAACAAAACATAAATGTATTGTGTAACATGATGTCCTATGAGTGTCATCTGATGAAGATCATCAAAGGTTAGTAATTAATTTGATCTTTATTTCTGCTTTTTGTGACTACTATCTTTTCCTGGGAAAATGGCTGTGTTTTTCTGTGGCTATGTACTGAGCTAACAATTGTTTGGTGTGCTTTCCCCGTAAATCCTTTTTGAAATCAGACACGTTGGCTGGATTCACAACATGTGTAGCTTTAATTTGGTGTCTTTCATGTGTGATTTCATGAAAAATAGATTTTTATAGTAATATGTTTGAATTTGGCGCGCTACATTTTTTCTGGCTTTTGGCCAAGTGGGACGCTACCGTCCCACATATCCCAGAGAAGTAAAACATAATTACGAGAATGCATTACAAATCAAGGAATAATAGAATTTGATTACATGCTTTTCTTTTTCTGTTTTATTTCAGAAATGAAGCCCAGGAGTCAAACAAAGTATTTAATTTCACGTAAAGAAACATGTTACATTTCTTTCTTTTTATTTTTAAGAATATTTCTCTAATCCCCCTCATCTACTACACGTCAAATACCTCAAGTCATACATTTCAATACTTTTAAAGATTATTTCATTTTTCATATCAGCATAAAACAACAATTGTATCAGGCACTATAGGCCCACTTTCCACTTAGTAGTGCTTCAGAGTGTGGTACTCGTCACAGCAAGGACCTGCACACAACGCTGTGTTACAAGGCTCACACATGTACTTAGTCATCTTCCTTTGCTTCTGTCGTCGGGTAGATATTAAACAGACCTTGCAATGCCTCCTTGTGCTTTTCCCTTGCATGGTGGTCTGAAGAACATCGCTTGGGAAGTAGCATTCAGTGAGGCATAGAGGATTGTCAGAGGCAGGCCTGCCCCCAACTGATGGACGACAAGGAGTGTGGTAGTCCTCAAGGAGCTGTCGAATCAGGTTTGTCCTGTACTGCTGGTACGAGATCACCTGTCCTGTGAGATGCCGGTGGACAATGTGGCCGTTGACGAGAGCTATATCTATTAGGTGGAAAAATAGCTTCATGTACCATTTATGGGACTTTCTGGCACACTAAACAAAATTGTTCTGCATGTCCACTTTGTCAACTGCTCCCATCCTCTTGTTGTACTCCAAGACACAGTCTGGCTTCATTTTCCTCTCTCCGGTGACATAGTCTAGTTCCCCTGTGTCCGACATTTTGGAGGTGTGCACAGTGGACAGAAAATGGACATTGCGTTTGTCGTGCCATTTTACTGCCAATATCTCCCCGTTTGTTTGGAAATCTACCTCCTCCTTGCTCATTTTCCACAAGCCCCTGTGTTCTCCCTCAAAAGGTACTGTAAAATGGTAGGGTACTGTACCACAAATACAGTTTGCCCCTTTCTGAGGTAAGGCTGCAACATGGTGATCACCACTGATCCAGAAATGCCAAGACCCTCAAAATGCCTTATACCTGAGCTGGTGCCGGTGTAGATGATTAGGTCCTGCACATATCCTGTCAGACAGTCACATAAAACAAAGAACTTGACTCCAAATCTGTGGCGCTTTGATGGGATGTATTCACAGAATGCAAGCCTCTCTTTCTAAGCCATGAGAGACTCATCAATGCACATGTCCTAGTAAGGCACAACCACTCCAAATGCCTGGTCAAGCTGCCCAGGACATCCTAATTTGGTGAAGGGGGTCGGCGAGGTTGGCAGTGGCGTTGTTCACAAAGTGGAACACTCTCAGCAAAACAAGGAAGCGGTCTTGGGAGAAAAGGGTGGTGAAAAAAGGTGTCTGCAGCATGGGCTCAGTGTTCTAGTAGGCCTCACAGAGCCCTTCTTCACCAGCCCATCAGCAGCACCGTGACCAGGAAAGTATACATTTCACTGATGGTAATGTTAACCCATTTTGAGAGCTTCCCTTTTACACCAGTATACACTGTGACAAGCACATTGAAGATATGTAATATGCTGAAAAGTGGCCAAACTAAGTTGATATTTTTAGGACAATGGGCACAGCCATCTTTGACTTTGTTTATTTGCGTCTTGTAGCGAATGGCATTCTGGGATTAAGTAGTTTTCGCATGTCAAACATAAACAAACATGGCTGCCATCATAAAGAAGTTGGCTGCTGTTAGATTAGCTGACACATACTGTATCTCTTTTCTAAACAACATTACAATTCTCCCTTTTCCTCACCAGTGATGTGGTACATTGTAAACAAGTCTAGCTGTTAGGTCGCTAACTTATGTTTTTTTTTGCAAGCGCAACCTGCTATTTAGACTGTTTTATGGAATTAGTTTTTTACTGTGGATGTGTTCCGTGTGATGTTTGGGTGATGTACTTCGCATTGATCTTTAACAATAAAAGGTGAAACTGAGGAATAATGTTGAAGACCTTTATTTTCAATCAGTATAAAACATTGTTTAGATGTTGTTCAGACAACAATGCTGTTGAGACATGTTTTTTTGCATCATACACTCTGTTGCTGCTGTTTCAATCCCATATTTGCCATGATACGCTGCAGAGATCACTCAACACTGATCACAAATATGTCATCATATACGTCAAAGAGTTAACCCTAACCCTAAACCTAACGCTAGCTCATAATCGTATAACTAACCCTAGCTCCTAACCCTGACCCTAATCCTAATTCTAACATCAATTCTAACCTTAACCCTAAACCCCCTAGAAATAGCATTTGACCTTGTGAGGACTAACACAATGTCCCCAGTTGGACTTCTGGTCCCCAGAAGTATAGTTAAATACACACAGACTGACCCAGACATGCTTTCACACAGACCCACACACTTAGACACAAACACATACCTGTTTAGACCATCAGAGATGCTCACGCTTGTCAGCAAAGCTTTCTTACCACACATGACCAGTGGTGTAATTTACTTTAGTAAAAATACTTTTAAGTACTACTTAAGTAGTTTTTGGGGGTATCTGTACTTTACTTTACTATTTATATTTTTGACAACTTCTACTTTTACTCCACTACATTCCTATAGAAAAAAATAAATCATTTTTACTAATTACATTTTCCAATGACATCCAAAAGCACTCGTTACACTTTGAATGCTTAGCAGGACAGGAAAATTGTCTAATATTGTCACGTTCCTGACCTGTTTTCTGTTAGTTTTTGTATGTGTTAGTTGGTCAGGACGTGAGTGTGGGTGGGCAGTCTATGTTTTCTGTTTCTATGTTGGTTTATGGGTACCTGATATGGTTCTCAATTAGAGGCAGGTGGTTTTCATCTCCTCTGATTGAGAATCATATTAAGGTAGGTGTTTTCACATGGTTTGTGGTGGGTGGTTGTCTCCTGTGTCAGTGTCTGTGTATGTTACGCCACACGGGACTGTTTTCGGTTTTGTTTGTTTGTTCGTTTTATGTAGTCATTTTTCCTGTTCGTGCGTTCTTCGTGTTACATTATAAGTTCGTAGTCCAGGTCTGTCTACATTCGTTTTTTTGTTATTTTGTTTAATAAATATCATGTCTTATCACGACGCTGCATTTTGGTTTAATCCCTGCTCCTCCTCTTCGGAGGAAGAGGAACACCGTTACAGAACCACCCACCACAACAGAACCAAGCAGCGTAAGTTCGAGCAGCGGCCGAGTAATCAGGACTCGTGGACTTGGGAGGACGTATTAAACGGAAAGTGTTGCTACACATGGGAGGAGATCCGGGCTGGAAGGGATCGCCTCCCATGGGAACAGCTGGAGGCATTGAGGAGAGCAGAGGCTACCGGAGAAAGGAACCGAAGCTATGAAGGTACGCGGCTAGCAAGGAAGCCCGAGAAGAAACCCCAAAAATTTATTGGGGGGGGGGAGGCTAAGAGGTGGTGGGCCAAGGGCAGGTAGGAGACCTGCGCCTACTTCCCAGGCTAACCGTGGAGAGCGGGAGTACGGGCAGACACCGTGTTACGCAGTAGAGCGCACGGTGTCTCCTGTACGTGTGCATAGCCCGGTGCGGGTTATTCCACCTCCCCGCACTGGTAGGGCTAGATTGAGCATTGAGCCAAGTGCCATGAAGCCGGCTCTACATATCTGGCCACCAGTACGTCTCCTTGGGCCGGCTTACATGGCACCAGCCTTACGCATGGTGTCCCCGGTTCGCCTACATAGCCCGGTGCGGGTTATTCCACCTCCCCGCACTGGTCGGGCGACGGGGAGCATTCAACCAGGTAAGGTTGGGCAGGCTCAATGCTCAAGGGAGCCAGTACGCCTGCACGGTCCGGTATTTCCGGCGCCACCTTCCCATCCCAGCCCTGTACCACCAGTGCCTACACCACGCACCAGGCTTCCAGTGCGTTTCCAGAGCCCTGTTCCTCCTCCACGCACTCTTCCTATGGTGCGTGTATCCAGTTCGGTGCCTCCAGTTCCGGCAACACGCACTAAGCCTCCTGTGCGTCTCCAGAGCCCTGTACGCACTGTTCCTTCTCCCTCTCCCTTCTGATGTGCGTGCCCTCAGCCGGTGCCACCAGTGCGGTACCACGCACCAGGCTATAGTGCGCTTAGAGGTCAGTGTGCCCTGTCCCTGCTCCCCGCATAGCCTTGAAGTGCGTGTCTCCAGTCCGGTGCCTCCAGTTCCGGCACCACGCACCGGCCTACAGTGCGCCTCAGTCGGCTAGAGTCTGTAGTCTGCCCAACGCCGTCTGAGCCATCCGTTCCCCAGCGCCATCTGAGCCATCCGTCTCCCGCGCCATCTGAGCCATCCGTCTCCCGCACCATCTGAGCCATCCGTCTCCCCAGCGCCATCTGAGCCATCCGTCTGCCCAGTGCGTCTGAGCCATCCGTCTGCCAGTGCCGTCTGAGCCATCCGTCTGTCCCGAGCCATTAGAGCCGCCCGTCTTGTCCGAGCCGTCAGAGCCCTTCGTCAGTCAGGAGCCGTAGAGCCATTCGTCAGTCAGGTCTGCCAGAGCCGCAACCAAGACAGGATCTGCCAGAGCCGCAACCAGACAGGATTGCCAGAGCCGAACCAGACAGGATCTTCCAGAGCCGCCAAACAGACAGGATCTGCCAGAGCCGCAACCAGACAGGATCTGCCAGAGCCGCCAGAGAGCCATGAGCGTCTAGAGCCGTCAGCCAGCCATGAGCGTCCAGAGCCGTCAGCCAGCCATGAGCGTCACGAGCCGTCAGCCAGCATGAGCGTCACAGAGTGCCTGCCCTCACCAGAGCTGCTATTTATCCAGAACTGCCCTCAGTCCAGACGTGTCTTCTGTCGGAGCTGCCTTCAGTCCGGAGTTGCCCCTCTGTCCTGAGCTACCTCTTTATCCTGACCACTTCTCTGTCATGAGCTACCTTATCCCGGTGCTGCCCCTTATCTTGAGTTTTACTCGTTAAGTAAGTGGGTGTAATAGGAGGGTGGTCATTCTAAGGGGAACGTAAGCTGGGATTGACTATGGTGGGGTGGGGACCTCGCCCGAGCCTGAGCCACCACCGTGGTCAGATGCCCACCCAGACCCTCCCCTAGACTTTGTGCTGGTGCGCCGGAGTTCGCACCTTAACTTGTTATGGCTGCAGGGGGCGTATTGAAAAACTGGAAAATATGTGCAAATTTTCAAACGGCTCTTAATCAATTTTTGCTCTTACAATATGCATATTATTATTACTATTGGATAGAAAACAGTCTCTAGTTTCTAAAACGTTTTAATTATTTCTAAGTGGAACAGAACTATTTTTACAGCCCATTTCCTATCCGGAAGTGAGATTTCCAAAATGATGTCGCTCTTCAAGCCCTTGTCTATAGGGCATGTCACTTAGGACTGTAAGAAACACGTCATAGCCTTCCTCTGGGTGTCATGCGGAAGTGAGAGAAGAAATCACTTGATTATCTCGTCCTGGATTTGAACACAACCTCTTGGAGTGAGTGTTGCGCGTTTATTTTTCTTTCTGGGCGCGAAGTAGGACCTGGCACTCGCTCCTGGAAAACACTCTGTAAGGTGAATATGATCTCTGGCTTCGATTTTATTTGATACATGTCACAATATCATCCTAAAGTATGTTATTTCAATATAGTTTAATTATATTATTGAATGTATTCTGGACTTTAGACGTGATGCAGAGAATTTTTGTGGAGAGGTTAGCGTCGCACTGCCAGTGTGCTTAATAATTCAAGAGGGAAATTGTTCGTTCTGGATCGAAATAAAGACATTTCTGAACAAAGGACCCCTTGGAGAACATTCTGATGGAGATCAACAAAGATAAGGACCCAATTTGGGATGCTTTTTCATATATCTGTCGAACTGTGCTATGCTACGTTTGCCTTGAGTCAATGCTGTTGTGATGTTAGCTATTGTAGTAAGCTAATATGAGATATATTGTGTTTTCGCTGTAAAACATTTCAAAAATCGGAAATATTGGCTCTATTCACAAGATCTTTTTCTTTCATTAGCTATCCACCATATATTTCTCTGAAATGTTTTATGATGTGTAATTAGTAGTTGACGTTGGTGTCTGTATTTTCTCTGAGCTATTCCGTGCGATTTCTGACTGTAGCTATGATGGTAGCAGTAATGTAAAACTGATTTATAGCTAAAATATGCACATTTTTGGAACAAAACATAGATTTATTGTGTAACATGTTATAGGACTGTCATCTGAGGTAGTTTTTTCTAGGTTATTTAGGTTGGTTCTAGGTTAGTTAGGTTGGCTTGTGCATGCTACTTGCATCCTACTTGTGCTGTGAAAAATGTCTGTCCTCCTTTTTTATTTGGTGGTGAGCTAACATAAATATATGTGGCGTTTTCTCTGTAAAACATTTAAAAAATCGGACATGTTGGCTGGATTGAGAAGATGTTTATCTTTCAAATGCTGTATTGGACTTGTTAAAACTTCTTGAGGATAGGGTGCAGTTTTCACTTAGGGAAAAATAGCGTGCGCAATTTCAACTTCGTGCTACTCATCCCCAGAATATAAGATATGCATATTATTAGTAGATTTGGATAGACAACACTCTGAAGTTTCTAAAACTGTTTGAATCATATCTGTAAGTATAACATAACTTATATAGCAGTCAAAACCCTGAGGACTAACTTTTTTATTGTTAAGTTCCTGTATGTTCAATGGGTTATCATGGGCAAAGCAGAATTCTAATTACTATCCACGCAGTTTCTACTGCTTCCACTGGATGTCGCCATTGTATGGAAAAAGGTTAAGGTTTTTCATTAGTAAAATGAGAAAGATATTGACCCGGAAGTGGAGTGACGTCGTGTGTTTATGTTTGAGAGTTGAGCAAGGCTTGAAAAGTACCGTGAGTTTGTTGATATCCTGTATTGAAAACAGATTGACCCGTCTTCAATTTGATCGATTATTAACGTTTACAAATACCTTAAGTTGTATTACAAAAGTACTTTGAAATGTTTTGGCAAAGTTTAGAGGTAATTTTTTAGATATTTTGTCGTGATTTTGCGCAAATTGAAGGCTGTTTTTCCTGGTACAACGGCGCCAAATAAATGGACAATTTGGATATATATGGACGGAATTAATCGAACTAAAGGACCATTTGTGATGTTTATGGGACATATTGGAGTGCCAACAAAAGAATCTCGTCAAAGGTAATGCATGTTTTATATTTTATTTCTGCGTTTTGAGTAGCGCCGGCATGGTTGAAATTGTCAACAAAGAGAGTGTAGCCATTGCACTATCATCAGATAATAGCATCTTATGCTTTCGCCGAAAAGCCTTTTTGAAATCTGACATGTTGGCTGGATTCACAACGAGTGTAGCTTTAATTTGGTATCTTATATGTGTAATTTAATCAAGTTTGATTTGTAAGTTCGTAAGTTCGTAGTCCAGGTCTGTCTACATTCGTTTTTTTGTTATTTTGTTTAATAAATATCATGTCTTATCACGACGCTGCATTTTGGTTTAATCCCTGCTCCTCCTCTTCGGAGGAAGAGGAACACCGTTACAAATATACATACTTATCAAGAGAACATCCCTGGTCATGCCTACTGCCTCTAATCTGGCAGACTCACTAAACACAAATGCTTTGTTTGTAAATTATGTCTGAGTGTTGAACTGTGCCCCTGGCTATCCATCAATATAATTGTGTCGTCTGGTTTGCGTAACATAAACATTTTTAAATGATTTATACTTTTACTTTTGATACTTAAGTACATTTAAAACCAAATACGTTTAGACTTTTATTCACGTAGTATTTTGCTATGTGACTTTTACTTTTACTTGAGGTATTTTTACTTTTACTTGAGGTTAGGTACTTTTACATACCAAATTATGTTTAATTGCTACCTGATTAAATTAATCATGTAACAATTAACTCATTAGGATCTGGGGCACCACAAGAGCAGTTCTTTAAATAGTTATCATCTCCCGAATTAAACTCTGAAAGGTCTTTACCTATCACATCGTTAAACAGTCAACTTATTAATCATAACCTCGTATCATATCATCTTTCTAAACAGTCGTAACCTCCTTCATCTCCAAAAAAACGAGTCTTACTTATGATTCAGTACTACACAAATTGGTTTTATTATTTATTTACTAGCTAATTAAATGGTAACACAGGATAAACATATACACTTAATATGTTAAAAACAGGTCCCTAGCGGAATGACAACAATATGGCTGCTTGTTACAAAAGAGATACGGCTGCTTGATACAGGGACTGTATACTTTGCACACAAACCGCTGCTCGCTTTGAGTAAGGAATCATGACTGTATTTACGTGAAATGCCTGGGTCCGCCATGGGTCTCTCTCTGTGGACAGGGCCGCCTTGGAAAAGGAGTTGGGCCTTTTTGCGGCACGCTTGTAAGGCTCTGATTGTCCAAAAGGGTTCCAAAAAATGATCACTGTTATTCTTCTCTGTATTTGTCCGGTGTCCTGGTACTTGTTTTGTAGTTCTGAACAGAACTACAGAGTTTATTTTCCTTACATTCGCTCTTAAAGATCCTTCGTTGAAGATAAGCTAGCCAGCCGTGTCGATGGTTCCAAGTGGGGTGATGAGAGTAGCGTAATACAATGGTTGAGCAGAGTAGTATAATGGTCCTACTTAAATTAGCTTTGGAAGATACTTTACTTAGGACAGCTAATCAGCCGTACCAGTGATGGTCCGGGAGGTGAGTTTATCGTCTCTACTTCGTGTTGATATTCAAAGTTCAAACCACTATAAACGTGCAGCTGTAGCTTGATGCTTTTCTGCTCTGGAATGTTAATTTCTTGACTCATCATTTATACAGTTTGTTCGAAAGGGGCGGTTCCGTCAGGCTGACAAACTCTCTGACCTCACTCGGGGGTGTGACTTGTCTCTTGTACAAAGTTATGTAAAAAAAAAATATCTTATAGTTTCTCAAATCACATCCCACTCTTAACAAAAAAAGAGATTACATGCACAATACAATGCATAGTATGGAAACTTCATCCATGTAGTGGGTATACTTTCCAAGTTACAGTATTTCCTTCATAACATTTTTAATGACATCACAAAATAACAAACAAAATTACATTAGTGTTCTGTAGATCGCCTCTGACTATTCCCCACGTTCTATGTTAGAAATAGTGTTCCAGTAGTTGCTTTTGAACGTGTTACAGTGGGATAAAGGTCCTTTGAGACAAAGGACATTCCTTTGGTGAATATTGGAGAGGGAGACCTGAATCTTCTCCCATTGATTTACAACAGGACATGAGTTGTTAATCCCGTCTAGTTCATTCCCACCCTCTGCGAATGAGAGGGGGTCTGAGTGAAGTTATTTATTGCAAACCTGATCTGACCTATTTGGATTCTCGTGGACAGTCATGACAATGCATTCATGCACACACATTCCTGCAATCTATAAAGTATGTCTGGCACTTCCACCAAATGGTGCCAGCAAAACTCAATTTACAGACTCAGCATGAACATGGTTAAATGCTATATGCTGAGAGTGTTATACAGAGGAGCACCACAGAATGGTATAAGAATATACTCAAAATGCACCTTTTGTGTCACAGAATGGCTCTTGAAGACGTGACCACTGCCATACAACATTTGGTCTGCATTATACTATTTCAAGCCCTTTTGATTCACCAGGCTACACTCCAATACAGAGCTTTACAAGAAAAAAAGCTTTTCAATGTAGGCCTACTTGATGTTTTTGACTCTTTCTCATATTCTCTCACAAAATCGATGTTTGAGCCATTCTTCCAGAAAACAGCATTAAAACTTATTGGTCCCCCATCTGAAATACTCAACAAGGCATCCCTTCATTCGTGAAAAGGCAGCAGGGCTATTAACAAATTATTGCTGTACGGAATTAAGGACGGAGGAAGGACTGACACTTTGCCAGTGTTGGCCATGAGAAATGCCAGATGAGGTCATGATCCCAATGAGTGTGGGTGCGTGTGCATATGTGTGCATGCATGTGTTTATACCCAAACACATGCATCCATATGCGCATGTGTATGCATGAACGTGTGTATGTGCATGTGTGCTATGTGTGTGTGCAATGCATAGGTGTGCCCATTTGTTACTGGGTGCCGGTAACATTTTATGCACTAACAGCCCCTTAGCTGTCATCACAGCCAGCGCGACCACCAAGGCAGCTGCACCAACACAGACTACGCCAAGCATCTTCCTCACAATGAGGTCCTTCCAAACCATACGCAGGCATTTCCAAGGCAATTCCAAGTAATAGGTGTGTGTGTGTATATATGTGTGCGTGTGTGTGCGTGTGTGCGTGCGTGTGTGTGTGAGAATCAACAGTGTGCGTTATAGTAGGGCAGTGGCCAGAGATGATGGTGTGTATATCCACATGCCTATGCCTTGACAGCCATCGTTCTGACACTGCCTGGTATCCATGCAACCACACACACACCCAACCAGCCTTCTGTAACGCGTGGCTAATGTGAACAATTACCTTTACAGATGACACTTAAAACGAATAGTAAAAACCTTGACACTAAAGTCTGGGCACCATACACAGCACAATTTAAGCCTGGTAGTGACTGGCCTCTGTGGCTATGCATGGTATGCACTTCATAAATGCCATTGTTTTCTTAAAGAGTACATGACAAATGAATACAGTGAGATCCAAAAGTATTGGGACAGTGACACACATTTCGTTTTTTTGGCTCTGTATTCCAGCACTTTCGATTTGAAATGATACAGTAACTATGAGGTTAAAGTGCACTGTCAGCTTTAATTTGAGCGTATTTTTATCCATATCGGGTGAACCGGTTAGAAATTACAGCACTTTTTGTACATAGTCTCCCCATTTTTGGGAAATAAAAGTATTGCGACAAATTCAGTTATGTATTAAAGTAGTAAAAACGTAAGTATTTGGTCCCCTATTCATAGCACGCAATGACTATATCAAACTTGTGACTCTACAAATTTGTTGGATGCATTTGCTGTTTGTTTTGGTTGTGTTTCAGATTATTTTGTGCCCAATAGAAAGGAGTTGTAAATAATATATTTTGTAATTTCACAAGCTTGATGTGGTCATTCAATACGTTTGGAGTTCACTGTAGCACAGTACTAATAGCCTCTTTATTGCATATCTTAAACAGCTCATTTGAAAACCCTGGTACTTGGCTTCTCCTCCACATGTGGGAATATATTAGACAAAAGACATTACAATATCTTGAAACAAACAAAATGTGTTGTTTATCTTACAATTACCATAAGATTCAGTGCTTTATTCTCATATGTGCCAGTGACTAACACTTGCTGTGAGCGCGAAATTGTTCTTGGACTCAAGCTCTGCTATCTCCAACTCGAGTACATCAGAGGCATAATTAATAGTTTATGACACCGTCAATCTGGATGCCTGGCAGAAAAAGTGGAATCCTCGCAGCTATATAATCTCCATCTTTTCCCGATGGAATCGAATACCACAGCTATGCCTGAGCCATCATCTGTCACATCAGACATGAAAAAATATATCTTGATTGGAAGGACACAAATATAAAGTTGTCAAGACAGAGAAATGAGCACTATCTTCTTTCCTCTCTTTCGTTATGTGATTAAAGCTTTCAATTGTGCATATGTTGAGCGAGACAGACAGAGAGTGCGAAAGAGATTGATACACAGAGAGAGAGATAGTGAGGAGAGAGACAGAAAGGGAGAGAGCGCTGGATAAAATGTAATTAACCTGTATGTTTCCTGACAAACCCGTACCATCAGACATGTGCGTAACAGGGCAGAGCGTATCGTCTCTGACTGAAGTTAAGTTTTCCCGTGTAATTAAAGTGTGTTTTTCGCTAAGAGGGCCTCGTGTGGGTAAGTGTGGGCTCAGGCAGTGTGCATCCAGCAGACAGCTCGTTTGTGGTAAGGTATGACACATTGGTTACCTTACCCTAAGTGTCCACAGCAGCAGAGCCAATAGAATACATCATTTGAAGAAAAAACATAATTGTGGCAATTCACATTTTACAGTAAAACTGTAAATATGACTTTAATGTCAAGAGAAGACAGGTTTAATGTTAGAAAAAGGTTATCCTGATAACAGTCCTGATCATATAGGCCTTGACGAGATCCAAAACGACGAACAACAGACTGAATTCATACATTTTCAGTCATTTTAATTGTAAAGTCATGTTCTTCGACTCAATACCACAATGAATTCTACCAATCTGTAAGATAAAGTTGTTAAAGTATTGAATAATATAGCTATGTATTTCGGGTTGGAATCAAGGCATTAGAATGTTCCACTGGCCACCAAAATACAGCTTGTTCTGCAACAACAACAAAAAATCACTGGGTGCATGACTCCCTGGACCCCCCCAGCAGGAACTCCCTTGCTGGCTACTTTTTCTATTTGGCTGACTACTCCATGTACTGATGGAAAACACTGCCATATCCCCAAAGATAATAACAGTTGTAATATGTAACAATGTGTACCTACCATGTAACTACTATGTAAATACAAAGGTATTTGGGGACACGTATTGTAAAATGGGACGTATTGTTAAAAATGTTTTCATGTGAAATTACTCAGTAATGTACTGTTTCCTAAACTGCCACAAAACCACATTTTGTCATAAGACACATGTCACATAAGGTAAGGTGACCAACCACCTACACTACTGCTTATACATTACTCTCATGGAAGCAGTAAAACAGGGAATTCGGTCTACTTAAATCATATGGTTTGTTCTTGTACGGCTATGCCAAGTATAATCAATATCGTGCCCAGTAAATGAGGCATCTGGTGACAGCACTGCACAGTAACCCAGGTCCATATACTGTTTGATGGCCTTGATCTAATGTACTACTTTAAAGCAATCTCATGCACCACATTAAACCTTTATAATGTTGGTGGGAATAAGTACCATTGAAAATGGATTCTCATTCTGCACATACTGGCATTGAGTAAAGACTATGTGCTCTTGAAGTTACAGGTATGTGGATATGTGGGTGGTATCTGGGAACATACAGTAAGTGACCAGTACATTCAATTGCTCAACTTAATGTGTGCTCATGTTATTTCTGTAATCTGTAAAACACGTTAAAAACCCTGATTTTCACTGAAAAGCAACCATTGTTCCAACAGATGGGAAAAAGGGAGGTCTGAAAAGTATTTGAAATTATCGATCTTCTCTGATTTGAACATGCACACTATTACGTTTATTACTTTTCTAGTATCTCCTTGGAAAGTCAATTTTCTCTCAGCAGGAGACAGATATTCATATGTCTGGGAATCCCTACAAATATTTTAATTTTCAAATTGCTAGTCTAGAGGACCATGAATATGGCCTTCATATTTCTGAAATCAGAGAGGAGTTGCGAGACGAAAATAGAGCGGGGAAACAATCCCTGCGATGATAATCTTCCTGGTGATGTTCCATTGAAACCTAGACACATCCATTTGTCTACTTATGCCACATGACATGTAACCGCCACGTTTCTGTCAAATATGAATTGCAGTGAAAACAATAAAACAAATCCTGGAAAACACCCTTTCTTCATGAAAAGCTACAGTATTTCCTTTGGTTACGTTTTTCTGAGATGGACTCACCGATATTCGTCTACCTCATTTCTACTGGCAAGGTGATGGAAACCTGTAGCCCTTTAATCAAATCAAATCAAATGTTATTTGTCACATACATGTGTTTAGCAGATGTTATTGGGAGTGTAGCAAAGTGCTTGTGTTTCTAGCTCCGACAGTGCAGTAATATCTAACAAGTAATATCTAACAATACACACAAACTAAAGTAAAGGAATGGAATTAAGAATATATAAATATTTGGACGAGCAATGTCAGAGCGGCATAGCCTAAGATACAGTAGAATAGGATAAACATATGAGATGAGTAATGCAAAATATGTAAACAATATTAAAGTAACCAGTGATTTCAAGTCTATTTATATGAGATAGAAGCTGTTTTTCAGTCTCTCTGTCCCAGCTTTGATCTCGCCTTCTGGATGATAGCGGGCTGAACAGGCACTGGCTCAGGTGGATGTTGTCCTTGATGATATTTTTGGCCTTCCTGTGACATTGGGTGCTGTAGGTGTCCTGGAGGGCAGGTAGTTTGCCCTCTGATGCGTTGGGCAGACCGCACCACCCTCTGGAGAGCCCAGGGGTTGCAGACAGTGCAGTTGCCGTACCGGGGGGTGAAACAACCCGACATGATGCTCTGAATTGTGCATCTGTAAAAGTTTGTGAGGGTTTTAGGTGCCAAGCCAAATTTCTTCAGCCTCCTGAGGTTGAAGAGGCACTGTTACGCCTTCTTCACCACACTGTCTGTGTGGGTGGACCATCTCAGTTTGTGATGTGTACGCTGAGAAACTTGAAGCTTTCCACCTTCTCTAATGCGACCCCATCAGTGTGGATAGGGGATTCTCCCTCTGCTGTTCCTGAAGTCAGCTCCTTTGTTTTGTTGATGTTGGGTGAGAGGTTATTTTCCTGGTACCACACTCCGAGTACCCTCACCTCCTCCCTGTAGTCTGTCTCGTCATTGTTGGTAATCAAGCTTACTACTGTTGTGTCGTCTGCAAACTTGATGGTTGAGTTGGAGCCGTGCGTGGCCACACAGTCATGGGTGAACAGGGAGTACAGGAGGGGGCTGAGCACGCATCATTGTGGGGCCCCAGTGTTGAGGATCAGCGAAGTGGAGGTGTTGTTCCCTATCTTCACCACCTGTGGGCGGCTCGTCAGGAAGTCCAGGACCCAGTTGCACAGGGAGGGGTTCAGACCCAGGGCCTCGAGCTTAATGATGAACTTGGAGGGTACTATGGTGTTGAATGCTGAGTTATAGTCAATAAACAACATTCTTCCATAGGTATTCCTCTTGTCCAGATGGGATAGGGCCTGGTGCAATGCGATGGCGATTGCATCGTCTGTGAATTTATTGGGGCGGTAAGCAAATTGAGGTGGGTATACGGTGTCAGGTAAGGTTGAGGCGATATGATCCTTGACTAGTCTCTCAAAGCACTTCATGATGACAGAAGTGAGTGCTACAGGGCGATAGTCATTTAGTTCAGTTACCTTTTCTTTCTTGGGTACAAGAACAATGGTGGACATCTTGAAGCATGTGGGGACCACAGACTGGGATAGGCAGAGATTGAATATGTCCGTAAATACTCGAGCCAGCTGGTCTGCGCATGCTTTGAGGAGGCGGCTAGTGATGCCTTGCGAGTGTTAACACGCTTAAATGTCTTACTCACGTCGGTCATGGAGAAAGAGAGCCCACAGTCCTTGGTAGCGGGCAGCTTCAGTGGCACTGTGTTATCGTCAAAGCGGGTGAAGAAGGTGTTTAACTTGTCTGGAATCAAGACGTCGGTATCCGCGAAGTGGCTGGTTTTCTCTTTGTGGTCCGTGCTTGTCTGTAGACCCTTCCACATACGTCTCGTGTCTGAGCCATTGAATTGCGACTCCACTTTTTCTCTAAACTGACATTTTGCCGGTTTGATGGCCTCACAGAGGGAATACCTGCACTGTTTGTATTCGGCCAAATTCTCTTTCACATTGCCAAGGTTAAATGCGATGGTTCTCGCTTTCAGTTTTGCGTGAATACTTCCATCTATCCACGATTTCTGGTTAGGGTAGTTTTTAAAAGTTTTTTTATGCAGTCAAATGACCTAGTGGCCTAATGAGTGGAATGCTATTAATATTTTTCATAATTTCATAATTTATAAACATTATTTGAAAAAACACGCTGAATATCTTGTGTTTCTATGTCAAACGGTTTTGTTATATTTCACTCTTCTGTGATGTATATAAAGTTTAATATTGGGATGCTTCACGCAAAATGTTATACATTTCAACTCTATATCTGACATGGTAAAGGTGTCTTATTTTTCTTAAGCCCATGTGTGGATGTGTATACTTTTGTTGTAAAGTAGATTTGTTTAAAACTACCAGGAAACACTCTGTGTGATCTTGATTTAGCCCACTGCAGTAAAAGGTTAAACCGATAAAGGATCTTGACCATAGGACGTCTTAGCTGGCTAGTTTCTCCTGCAGTCATTTTTATTTGGGTAAAGTTATACACTGGAAACAGTTATAGGTTCTATATAGTATTGCAGTATTAGGCATGCTTAGTCAGGGTTTGGCTAGATGTGGCCATCGTTATGGAAACCAAGGTGAAAGGAAGTTACTATTCAGTTTCCTTTGGTTTTGTGTTTTTAGTTTCGTTAGCATTATATACAAGCTGTCATTACGCCAATGTGACTGATTCAAATCATGCAAATCGTAAAGCGGTGGACGTCTTTGATTCCGGTAAATGTTTTTATTTATTCCCTCCATTTTGATTGTTTGTTTTCTCTTTCGGGGAGTACCATGAACGTGTCACTTCCTCCCTGGGCACTAGATATACAGTGCATTCTGCAAGTATTCAGACCCCATGACTTTTTCCAAATTTTGTTACTTTACAGCCTTATTCTAAAATAGATTAAAATAGATTCTTTCCACATCAATCGACACACAATACCCCATAATGACAAATCAAAAACAGATTTTTAGACATTTTTGCAAATGTATTATAAATAACAAACTGAAATATCATATTTAGTATTCAGACTCTTTACTCAGTACTTTGTTGAAGCATCTTTGGTAGTTATTACAGCCTCAAGTCTTCTTGGGTATGAACCTATGTCACGCCCTGACCATAGAGAGCTTTTTATTCTCTATGTTGGTTAGGTCGGGGTGTGACTAGGGTGGGTTATCTATACATCTATGTTGGCCTGGTATGGTTCCCAATCAGAGGCAGCTGTTTATTGTTGTCTCTGATTGGGGATCATGTTTAGGCAGCCATTTCCCCTTTGTGCGATCTTGACTATGTATAGTTGCCTGTTAGCACTATTGATAGCTTCACGTTTCGTTTTGAGATTTATTGTTTTTGTTTTGCTGTGAGTTTCACCTATAAATAAAAGATGTGGAACCCAGATCACGCTGCGCTTTGGTCCACTCATTATAATGATCGTGACAACCTACAAGCTTGGCACACCTGTTTTGGGGGATTTCTCCCATTCCTCTCTGCAAAACCTCTCAAGTTCTGGCATGTTGGATGGGGAGCGTTGCTGCACAGCTATTTTCAGATCTCTCCAGAGATGTTCGATCGGGTTCAAGTCGAGGCTCTGACTGTGCCACTCAAGGACATTGAGACTTGTCAGAGTGACAATCAATTCTTGTTCACCTGCCTTACCAAGGCCCTTCTCTCCCGGTTGCTCAGTTTGGCCGGGCGGCCAGCTCTAGAAAAAGTCTTGGTGGTTCCAAGCTTCTTCCATTTAAGAATGATGGAGCCAACTGTGTTCTTGTGGACCTTACATGCCGCAGAACAGTTTTTGTACCCTTCCCCAGATCTGTGCCTCGACACAATCCTGTCTCGGAGCTCTACGGACAATTCCTTCGACCTCATGGTTTTTGCTCTGACATGCCGTTCGAAATCATGTTCAATCAATTGAATTTACCACAGGTGAACTCCAATCAAATTGTATAAACATCTCAAGGATGATCAATGGAAACAGGATGAACCTGAGCTCAATTTCGAGTCTCATAGTAAAGGGTCTGAAAACTTTTGTAAATAACTTGTTTATGTTTTTTCCAAAAGCCTGTTTTTGCTTTGTCATTATGGGGTATTGTTTGTAGATTGATGAGGAAAAAACATTTATTTAATACATTTTAGAATAAGGCTGTAACGTAACAAAATGTGGAAATAGTCAAGGGATCTGAATACTTTCCCGAAGGTACTGTACTTGGCACTGAAAACAGTTTTCACACCTCCAGAGAGAAAATATATAAATACTAAATACTAATATAAAATATAAATACAAATATTCAACACTCCATTTTCAGCTGATGCATGTAGATTTGATTAACAGTTATGTGTAGCGAGGCTTTTTCTTTACCAACCATACATTTTTAGAATATTCCTTTTCACACACTGATTTCCTTATTCCCTCCCTCAGAAAACATTTAGTTTAAAACAAATTTTTGAATTGCGATAAAAAATACATGGTACTGTATCTGTTATCTGTCCAAAATGTTCATCCTGTGCCCTAATACCACAAAGTGCACACATTTTCCCCCTTGGATCCTCCAACTTTATGCATTACAGAAGCTCCCTCCATCCAGCCCAGATTTGGACTATTGCATCACTATAATCAACCCACCAACCACATTTCTGATTGTTACATTAGCCATATTAATTTCAGGATATCAGAGCAATTGATTGGCTGATGTTAAACTAGAGCACATGTTTGGTCTGGTTACCCTCACTCCCGAGTCTCCACTCTCAGGGAAGTATTTAATGCATTATTTCAATGGATTTGAGTTATTGTAGGTCATGTAGCACCATAGCCATTAAAAAATGGTATTAGCATTTTGATAGCATCCTGTAGCGCATAGCAGTCTTCACCACTTTTTGCCATGCTTTTGAAGAACATGGCAACCCATGAGGTGATGACTCTGTATTCACAGAACTAAGCTTTTACAGTAAAACTCAGAGAAACATCCCAATATCCACAATGAAAATACAATACGCCTCATTAAATAGCATTTTACTTATCCGAAATACAGACATTTGTGTAAATGATCCTATATAATTAGTATACTGCATTACAACTGGGATCTGATGTACTATAACTAGAGCACGCTGTATACTGTAATACGCACCCACTCACAAAGCCCCCTTTGTTCCAATGGCCCCGGGTGTGGGAGGTCCATGCACCCCCATGCTAACCCCTCCTCTGTCTATTAAGCTCTCCAATTCCAAATTGGCCCTTGTTATTAATTCCAATCACCCGGAACCTGGCGACCACAACTCACCCTGAAACTCATGCGTAAACCCCCACCCCCGCGCGCTGCTTCTAATTAATTAATTACATCCCAGGTGATTTCACTTTAAGATGGAGGAAAAAGGGAGGGGGAAACTGCACCCTGCAGGCACCACCAAATTGGCAACAAAATCTCCTAGAAAAAAGTCTCAGTTCGCTTCTCCAGGGAGAGCCGAGCTTTGCTGCTTTCTAACTACTCTTTCTCTCGCTTTTCTTTTTTCTTTCTCACAAACTCGACAGTCTGCTACCCACAGCATCCTAGTAAAAACACTCTGGAATGAGCCCACAACAAATTGATATCCTATTATAAGGATTTAACATTTTGTGTTATTTAACTACAAACCATATTTCTGACTACTTCGACAATCTCAAATAAATCTCTATGGAAAAATAAGGGTTTCTCAGCATTGCGGTTGTATTGAATAAAACATCTCGACAAGTGATTGCATATCTCATTCATTTGATGTTGATGGTTTTTGCATATTTCTCTCATGTCCTTCCAGGGTTCAACCCTCAAGATCTGGGACACTCTCTTCTTGTGCTCCTGCTATCTCAGTAATCTGCTGATTTGTAAATGTTTGCCTCTGCAAATTCCCTATGCATCATGTTTAAATATTGATAACTATCAATAATCTTTCGAACAACTCATCGTCATCAGTAAAATGTAGTTTGAGTTGACTTTGACAGAACTTTCTGACTTGCTTTGGGCATAAGAATCTACTGCAGCAAGCAGTAACTGACCAATTCCCTAATGTTCTAAGCAAAAGTTTTCAATATGGATGTTATACAGAGAGTTCATTTAAAGATGGTCAAATGTACATTTCTCCAGGAGGTGACCTCAGTAAGAAATGTGAAAATATGTTGTAAAGCTTACTTAAGGATGAATTCAAGAAAGTCTATGTTATGGATACCCAGCTTGATATGTTTTCTATTGAGTTAGTTATTCAAAATATTCCATAGTTTATTTGAGCACACATTTTTACCTCTCTTTCAAAGTGTAGGTTTCTCTCATTTTCATTTTTGCTCTTTCAAGAAATAGAAGGAATAGAGGGAATTGCAGGTGAAGTAGAAGTGTACATGTATTAACTTTCAAATCTGACCAAATGATGTGCTATACAGAAATATACGATTGCCACTCTCTATGGATACTTTATCCCTCATGGATAGTGTCCAATTGACCTAACACTGTAATGGCTGTCAAAGTCGTTCTCCTCCTCAGACGAGGAGGAGCATGGATCGGACCAAGATGCGGATTGATAATTGTACATGTTTAATGTAACATAACAAGAAAACACTACAAACTACAAACGTGACATACCTCAAAACAGTCCTGTGTGGTCCAAACACTGACACAGGAAACCAACACCCACAAAAGCCTACTGCCTATGGCTACCTTAAATATGGCTCCCAATCAGAGACAAATGAATGACAGCTGTCTCTGATTTAGACCCAATCTAGGCAGCCATAGACATAACTAGACAACCTAAACAACACTATCCATACAACATACAACACCCATAGACTAACCAAACACACACAACCAAATGCCCACCCCAACTCACGCCCTGACCAACTAAACATAATCAAAATAACATAAAAATAGGTCAGGAACGTGACATAACCCCCCCTCAGGTGCGTACTCCGAACGCACACCAAAAGTCTGGGGAGGGTCTGGGTGGGCATCTGTCCACGTGGTGGCTCTCGGCTCTGGACGCTGTCCCCACACCACCATAGTCATTCCCCGCTCCGTATCCCCCACCCAATGACCACCCTCCAACTAAACCCACCTAACTGAAGGGCAGCATCGGATAAGGGGCAGCACCGGATAAGGGCAGCACCGGATGAGGACGGCAGCTCCGGCCGGAGGCAGTCCGGGCTGAGGGACGGCAGCTCCGGGCTGAGGCGGCAGCTCCGGGCTGAGGGACGGCAGCTCCGGGCTGAGGGACGGCAGCTCCGGACTGGCTGGCGGATCCTGGCTGGCTGGCGGCTCTGGCTGGTCATTGGGCTGGCTGAGGCTCTGGCTGGCATGGCTGGCTGACGGGCTCTTGCTGGTCAGATCTGGCGGAAGGCTCTGGCTGATCCGGTCTGGCGGAAGGCTCTGGCTGATCCGGTCTGGCGGAAGGCTCTGGCTGATCCGGTCTGGCGGAAGGCCTGGCTGATCCGGTCTGGCGGAAGGCTCTGGCTGATCCGGTCTGGCGGAAGGCTCTAGCGGCTCCGTCTCGGCTGACGGCTTCAGCGGCTCCTGCTCGGGACGGCTCTGTAGGCTCATTGCAGACGGCGGCTTTGCAGGCTCATGGCAGACGGGCGGCTTTGCAGGCTCATGGCAGACGGGGCGCTTTGCAGGCTCATGGCAGACGGGCAGGTTCAGACGGCGTTGGCAGACGGGCAGTTCAGGCGCCGCTGGGCAGACGGGCGTTCAGCGCCGCTGGGCAGACGGGCAGTTCAGGCGCCGCTGGGCAGACGGGCAGTTCAGCGCCGCTGGGCAGACGGCAGTTCAGGCGCCGCTGGGCACGGAAACTCTGGCCGGCTGAGACGCACTGTAGGCCTGGTGCGGTACCGGAACTGGAGGTACCGGGCTAAGGACACGCACCTTCAGGCTAGTGCGGGGAACAACAAACAGGCACACTGGACTCTCGTGGCGCACTCTAGGCCTGGTGCGTGTACCGGAAACTGGAGGTACCGGGCTTAGGGCACGCACCTTGAGGCGAGTGCGGGGAGAAGAACAGTGCGCACAGGGCTCTGGAGACGCACAGGAGGCTTGTGCGGTGTGCCGGGAAACTGGAGGGCATGGGCCTGGAGACACGACCCAAGGGAAGAGTGCGTGGAGGAGGAACAGGGCTCTGGAGATGCACTGGAAGCCTGGTGCGTGGTGTAGGCACTGGTGGTACTGAGCTGGGGTGGGAAGGTGGCGCCGGATATACCGGACCGTGAAGGAGGACACGTGCTCTTGAGCACCGAGCCTCCCCAACCTTACCAGGTTGAATGGTCCCCGTAGCCCTGCCAGTGCGGCGAGGTGGAATAGCCCGCACTGGGCTATGCAGGCGAACCGGGGACACCACCTGTAAGGCTGGTGCCATGTACGCCGGCCCCAGGAGACCAGATACGTTGGGCCGGCTTCATGGCACTCGGCTCGATGCCCAACCTAGCCCTCCCAGTGCGGCAAGGTGGAATAGCCCGCACTGGGCTAAGCACGCGTACTGGGGACACCGTGCGCTTTACCGCATAACACGGTGTCTGACCAGTACGACGCCCTCTCACTCCACGGCAAGCCCGGGGAGTTGGCTCAGGTATCCTACCCGGCTTCGCCACACACCCCTTTAGCCCCCCCCCAAGAAATTTTTGGGTGAGCCTCTCGGGCTTCCAGCCTCTCATACGTGCTGCCTCCTCATACCAGCGCTCCTGGGCTGTGGCTGCCTCCTTCTCCTCCCGAGAGCGGCGATTCTCTCCCACCTTAGCCCAGGGTCCTTCTCCATTGAAAATTTGCTCCCAACTCCATTCCTCTTCTCTCCATTACTTTAGTTCTTGCCCTCCTTCCTCAATCTGCTTGGTCCTGTTGTGGTGGGTGTTTCTGTAATGGCTGTCAAAGTCGTTCTCCTCCTCAGACGAGGAGGAGCATGGATCGGACCAAGATGCGGATTGATAATTGTACATGTTTAATGTAAATAACAAGAAAACACTACAAACTACAAACGTGACATACCTCAAAACAGTCCTGTGTGGTCCAAACACTGACACAGGAAACCAACACCCACAAAAGCCTACTGCCTATGGCTACCTTAAATATGGCTCCCAATCAGAGACAAATGAATGACAGCTGTCTCTGATTGAGACCCAATCTAGGCAGCCATAGACATAACTAGACAACCTAACAAACACTATCCCATACACATACAACACCCATAGACTAACCAAACACACACAACATACAATGCCCACCCCAACTCACGCCCTGACCAACTAAACATAATCAAAATAACATAAAAATAGGTCAGGAACGTGACAAACACATTCATGTTTGATGTCTTTCCACTTCCTATTCAAATATCCTTCAGTCTCTCTCTAATACACACAAATGGTTAGCCTCTACATCACAGGTGTCAAACTCATTCCACGGAGGGCCGAGTGTCTGCGGGTTTTCGCTCCTCCCTTGTACTTGATTGATGAATTAACATCACTAATTAGTTAGGAACTCCCCACACCTGGTTGTCTAGGGCTTTATTGAAAGGAAAAACCAAAAACCTGCAGACACTAGGCCCTCCGTGGAATGAGTTTGACACCCCTGCTCTACATTATTCTGGCTTGTGCATGTGTAGACATTATTTTTCAGTTACTACTAGCCCTCTCTAAGAGTACATGGATCGCTACCATCTTCTCACCTCTCTGTGACTCTGTGTATACCTGGCCATCCTTCCCCGGGCACCTCTTCATGTAAATTAGTGCTCGAGGGGATTCTGGCATGGTGTTACCAAATGACAGAGCGCCAGGTTAGGATGAGCAGGGCAGGATTGAGTGTTTCTCTGAGACTTTTCCTCAATGAATCAAAATTGAAGGTGCTTCTTACAAACAGATTAACAAATGGGCTAGCAACCGCCTCTGTAGGACTTGTTTTCTTTCTTTCCCTCCCTTTTCCTGGACGGTAATTAAGTCGTCGCAGGTCTTTAATTCCTTGTCTGGCATCTGGCTCGAGGCTTTGTTGCCTGGTCTGGCTGCGCAGGCGTGTTTAAATATCATTAGTAATTTATAATCTGATTGTTACTATATTTAGAAAGCATTTAAATCATTTCAATCCCTATTCCCCCATTTGTTGAATAGGATCAAATAGATATGTTCACATTATTTTTCATATTTGTACAGTGTAATGGAGCTTGTGTCTTCAAAAGTGACCACACCTCAGCAATTTATAACTATTTTTTTACTAGCAAGGTGAAATGTTTATCTTTCTGGCAATATAAGCATTTCTAGGTATGAGGAAATCAACATTTTTACATTACATTTAACAGGTTTTAAAATCATGACTGTATGAACATTGAAATGGAGGTGCACCCTTTCAAATATAGCAGAATGTAGAAACAAAATTCCATACATACATATTAACTTAGAAAGTGTGGGACGATGTCACACTGGTCTAGCTCTGTAAAATAATAAAGCATCAGATGTTTTCGGACAGACACCATACCCACTCTGACTGTAAGCTTGATGACATTTGGGCAGCAGAGTAACAGCAGGTGGAGTAAAGAGAGTAGGGAGGAAATAAAAGGGCCAAAGTTAATGACTGATTGGTTGGTGTAAGATACCTTTCAGCTCCAGTTCAACATTGAGTACGTGAACACTCATGCACCCACAAATAAACAATCTGCAGACAAACAACCTGTATGGAAGCAATGTGGTAAGGGGGGAGTAGAGCGGGCACAGAACCCAACTGTGAGGAAACCCATCTCTTCTCTATATTGTAATCTAAACCCCTAGAGACATATGAGAGAAAAACATAAAGCGACTCGAGACATTGAGCTTGAGACATTAAGGGAGCTGCTAAAAAGGACGATATTTTAGAAGGTTTGAAAGACCGTTTTTGTGTCTATCTTACACAAACGGCAACAGCCACAGATTTTTTGCCAATGTGGAATACATGGTGTGAAATTACAGTGGGGCTTGTCACATATTTTTTGCCTATATTATATGGAGAGGGCCTCTAACGTCGGTAACCCTCTTTCAAACCCTACTCCATGACACTCCGGTGGGCCCACCATGTCCTCCGCCCTGGATTCCCAGAGCGAGGAGTATCTCAGGCGGGAGGAATGTGGAACGGAATGCTTCAATCCCAGGCCCGATCCCGGACACATTTATTTGCTCATTCATCACTCCTGGGCGACCTCTGAACTACTACTGTGTGCTTTTTCTCTCCTCTCTCGCTGTGATGGTTTTTCACCCTCAGAGCCATAGGCCCTACTTTATGCTTTATCAGGGATGAAAGTACAAATAATTTTTTCCCAGTACGGGACCTCCTATTTGCGCGTGCACCCAAACAATTTATGGCCTGATCATAGAATTACACCTAGAATCCCTATTAATTCAATAGGATCTCTGTGATCCGTAAAGATTTGTCATTTAACTTTTAAATATATTACCTTTTATTGTGGCATGAACACAACCAGCCATGATGTTTTCATCTGATTGTAAAACAATCACTTCAAAGGGCTCCTTTACTAGGCACATTCATCCACTCGCAACATATTTACAGCCTCCAAACAGTGGTGAATGGAAAGCGACGTCTGTTAGACAAAATACCAAAAAGTGTAATGACATTTGGCGATTGTCAATAGTCCAGAATAAATGCATCCACTGCTGTCAGTGTGCGTCTCGGTGTCGGCCATGTGTTCTCGTTGAACCACATTGCATTTTGGAGAGAAAGCTAAACCACCTGTTTTCAAGACCAATCGCACATTTTGTATGCCTCTAACATGCGATAATGATAAATGTGGTGAAATAGCTTACAGTTTTCTTGACATTTTGTTTTAATGATTGTGATAGCCTCATGGTTTACCACTATTTATTTTGCCGGGATGCCGTACGGGATCCTACGTACGTAGGATAGGATAAAGTAATCCTTCTAACCCCCCCCCCCCTTAAAAGAGTTAGATGCACTATTGTAAAGTGGTTGTTCCACTGGATATCATAAGGTGAATGCACCAATTTGTAAGTCGCTCTGGATAAGAGCGTCTGCTAAATGACTTAAATGTAATGTAAATGTACCGGACCGCCTTACTTTCACCCCTATACTTTATACTGGGTTTCATGTGAACGCTCAGCAGGGGTTCTCCTTCTTCACACCCTTGACTGGTAGGAAAATGAGCCACAGATGGACTAAAGATGCGGGATTTGTTCTGCTGCTCATCCTAAAAGCTACAAAATGAACTTTGGTACAATGGCGATAAAGACGCCGTATGGAAGTGTGTTGGAGACCCGGTGCTTCTAGGTGAGGTGTACTGTACATCACTGTGAGCCTAGTGGAACTCGTGGGTAAAGAGAGGAAACAGATGTTTTTGGTGCCCAAAGGGAAATGTAAGAGGATAGAATAGAAGAGCTTAATGAAGGATAAGAAGAAGTGCTAAAAGAGACTTTGATGCGTGAATTCTGTGATTTGAAATAAGTACAGTACCCTCGCTCTTTTTCACATTTGATAGGCCTGGATTTGGAGATTCAAAGCTACTTTACATAGTACAGCAACATATAAAAATGTGTTTCAATTGTTTATTATCATCCCTAGGGCTGATGTATCATTGATAATGACATGGTAAATACATGTGTTATCACTTTACTTCGACAAATAGCCTACATGTTCAAAATAGGTGTACTTTACTGTATCTCTGTAACTCTCTCACCACCATGTGATTGTCTGCTTTGGCCATTTATTTTCAAATGGAGTGGATTGAAGTTGTAAAACAGAGTTATGCACTGTTTTCCTTTGCTGTGCAGATGAACCATAGAAAGTTCTTAACATCTGCCAGGGGAGAGGGAAAGATTGCAGTGAATCCAGTCAATATGCTCTGAGGGGGAAAAATGTAACTATCTGCTTTTGAATATTTAAAGCACATTTATCTGTTCAGCAAAACAACTGCACACAATTCATCTCTCTCTCTCTCTCAAACATGTGCGTGGACAAAATATATTTGATTCAACCATAAATCCCAAGGCCTAATCTAATCTGTTGAATATACTTTTCTCTTTAGTTAAAACATTTAAGTTTCTGCCCACAAGGTCTAGATTGGGACGCAATCAAATGACAGGAATATTCACCAACACAAGAATGAACACCATGATAACTCATAATAAGTACAGCCAGGTCTCCCATGATACACCAAGTCAGTATTCAACGTCCATCCATGTCTGAGGATGTCAGGAGATGAAGTGTCACTGTTACCCCGGCCACTAGGGGTAACAGTGAGCGCTGTTACCTTTAAGATGGTTTCTGTTTTGCTAGGGCATTGTGGATAGGGATGATGGATGGGCAGGCGATATAACGTTTTTTTGTATATTTTTTTTGTTTTAAGCCTATCCCAAACCTTAACCCTTGCCTTAATAAGGTCAATGTCTAACCTTAAGAATTTGGAGTTAAATACCTCTTAAGGATCAGACCAAATCTGACTGCCAGTAGCTCAATGCCTGAAGCAAGGATATGCATATTATTGATACCATTTGAAAGGAAACACTTTGAAGTTTGTGGAAATTCGTTCTGGTGAAGGAAAATACAAACAAAAAACATGCGTTTCCCCCCCCAAAAAAATATTTTGCATCTTTGAAATGCAAGAGAAAGGCCATACATTGAGATAGGATTCAAGGTGTAATTTAGACGACACCAGTGTGTATGCAAAGTTTCAGACTGATCCAGTGAAGAATTACTTCACTACACAATATTTTGTATCAAGTCTGCCAGGAGTTTGCACGAATGTGCCGAATTGGTCAATTTATACATTTTCAAGTACATAACTATAGAAAACATAAAAAATGTAAGTTTACACACTTCCAGGAATGTCATACATGATGGATCATTAGCTTCACTACAGAAAATACACTAACCTTCACACATCTACATGGCCGGGGGGCGACCCTCAGGATGACAAATCAGAGCAAGATTACTTAATGTAAGTATATTATTTACCTTCAGAGGTGAATATAGCAAACCATTTGCCGTGATGAAATTGTTTTGTTTTGTTGTTGTGCACTATCCTCAAACAATAGCATGGTATTTATTTGCTCTAATAGCTACTGTAAATTGGACACTGCAGTTAGATTAATAAGAATTTGAGCTTTCTGCCCATATAAGACATGTCTATGTCCCAGAACTGGCTGTTGTTAACGTCATTCTAGTCACATTATTGCATATTGAGCAACAACTGTCCCGGTTTAGGGACACCAATCGCAGAGAGGTTTATGCCTAAACTTAATCCTAACCGTACAATTTTGGAGTTAATGCCTAAACTTAACCTTAAATACTTAGAAATTTGACCTTTAAGAAAGATGTATAAACGTCTAATTCTGACATGAGACAGAGCTGGTAGAATAAACAATTAACAAATGTTGATGAAATCAATATAAGTTAACATGCATATTGAAAACACATGTCAGGATATGAATTTAAGAGATGTCAACAAAATGTCAAAACAGCATAACAGAGATCATAATATAAGGCAACTACTGTATGTACCAAGCACATTATATTTACATGAGTGTGGCATTGTTTTGCTAAAGATTGGCATTAACCGAACTGGATTCCAACTCGTCTCGATCACGGTTACTGTGAAATAAACATGATGTGTCAGCCTTTATCAGTGACAAAGAGTGGCTTCTTTTTGGACATGTATTGATGACATCAGTTTGACTCGGGCTACATGCGGAAGCTGCAGAGGGGAGGATGGCTCATAATAATGGCTAGAATGGAGTCAAAAGAATTGTATCAAACACATCAAACACGTGGTTTCCATGTGGTTGATACCATTCTATTGACTCTATTCCAGCCATGATTATGATCCGTCCTTCCCTCAGCAGCCTCCACTGGAGCAGACAGAGACAAACAACGCCAAATAGCCCATGTATTGTCTCAGATGCAGACCTTGTGACGGGGTAACACATTCCCTACACTTTATAGGCCCAGAGGGTTGTGACATATCCCTATGCCTGTGGGGAAATAGTTTATAGAACTGAATATCTAAAATATATACAAGTCCTAATTGTGGCTCCTGCCATGAAGAGGATTAAAGAAAATGCGAATTGTAGAGTTATCACATTTGAACATGATTAGAAATGAAAAAAAAGAAGGATTTTTAATGTATAATTTCCACAAAATGAACCAGCACATGGCCATGCTTTACATACGTTTGAGAATACCTTGAACTTGTCCCTGATACAAAATACCCACCCAATGCATTTTAATAAATGCTTTGTTATTTTAATCACATTGAGGTTTGTGCAGACAAACTGTTCCTGTGTATGTTGTCTGTGTTGGTATCGTTGGTTGCAATGTAAAAAGATAGGTATATTTCTATTTGAAGGAAATAAAAAATAAGTGGTGTCTGTAATTGTAATATGGGATCAATTGCATTGCATGTCCTTATGCATTAGCTGTAACATTTGTTTTGCTCTTCAATGCATACAGATCATACAAAACATATAGACTAACAGTCATAACAATCACCATCATATTCCCTATGTAGCCTATATAAAGTGAAACCCTACGTCACTTTTACCCAAGCCTGCCTGCCTGTGTCACTACCAGCTAGCGTAATACAGTGTTAATAAACACTTTTTCTGTGTAATTACATGACGTAAAGTAGTGCTCAGTGCCACAACATGCAAGATTACTGTTCACATAAAGGTTCGGAATGTGAATGAATGGAGTAATTAATTAAGCCAAAACATTTATTTATTTATTTTACTAGGCAAGTCAGTTAAGAACAAATTCTTATTTTCAATGACGGTCTAGGAACAGTGGGTTAACTGCCTTGTTCAGGGGCAGAACGACAGATTTTTACCTTGTCACCTCGGGGATTCGATGGTGCAACCTTCCGGTTACTAGTCCAACGCTCTAACCACTAGGCTACCTGCCGCCGATGAAAACAAAATGGCCTACAAAGGGAGCCTGTTTCCCAAGGACCTCCACTTTTGGAAGAATTACCAGACCCCTGTACAATGGGCCAAATTTAAAAAAATAAATATATATTGAAAGTGATGTTGAAAGCCCAGCTGACATTGTTTACATTATAACATCATTTTAAATGAAAACTGTTCCCTCCACTTGACTTTTATTCACTTGCACTGATGGCTGATAGCTACTTTATTGAGGAAAAATGTACTTATTAATATGACTGTGATATGTGGTTGTCCCACCTAGCTATCTTAAGATGAATGCACTAACTGTAAGTCGCCCTAGATAAGAGCGTCTGCTAAATGACTAAAATGTAAAATGTAAAAATGTAAATTGAGTTATGGAGAGGTAGACCATGTAGCTTTTACACTGCTGGGAGAGAGCCAAGGGAGAGAGCTTCAAAAAGGAAAATACCAGGCAGGTTAAAAGGAAAAGTGCAGTATTTCATTCAAAAGCTTTTGAAGAATCTACAGTCGAATATGCTTTAATTTTGGAGGCTTTATGAAGTTTGAAGTTGCTCTACAGTTTATAGGATATTGCAAAAAACTTCATATATCTTGATTTTGGTCAAGCTTAGATACACTGTAGTGTTTTCCGGGTCTGTTTTTGTTGATACAGTAAGTTGGCCTCTGAAGTGATATTTTTTTGCCATCCAACGCAGAAATTAAGTAAGTGCTGCAAGTAAAGATGTCATTATTATTATTATTATTATATATCATCCACCTCTGGCCTGCTCGCCTCCCTACCTCTGAGGAAGTACAGTTCCCGCTCAGCCCAGTCAAAACTGTTCGCTGCTCTGGCACCCCAATGGTGGAACAAACTCCCTCACGACGCCAGGTCAGCGGAGTCAATCACCACCTTTCGGAGACACCTGAAACCCCACCTCTTTAAGGAATACCTAGGATAGGATAAAGTAATCCTTCTAACCCCCCCCCCTTAAAAGAGTTAGATGCACTATTGTAAAGTGGTTGTTCCACTGGATATCATAAGGTGAATGCACCAATTTGTAAGTCGCTCTGGATAAGAGCGTCTGCTAAATGACTTAAATGTAAATGTAAATGTAAATTATTGACTTTGGCTTTTAACATCATTTTCAAAAAAAAAATCCCATTCCTCATAGCTAGACTGAACCAAATTAGTGCATGTCTTCAAACGGATAAAAAAAAAGTCAAGTGATAAAATTAAACTTAAAAGCACTGTTAAAACATCTGTTTAGAATTTTAGACATTTAAATGTGCCCTATATTCTATAAAAATGTAACATAAAATGTTGACAATACACAAGAGGAGCAGCATTTTTGGATTGTGTTCATTAGGCACCACATGTAAAAAAGAACACAAAAACAATCTGAATCAGGGAGTTGTCCAAAAACAAAAACTGATTTTGACTTTCCTTTGCAAAACACTTAAAAACATTTTCTGTTGCGTACCCTTTTTAAGACAGCCCAGGTAGAGTACCAATGACCTCACAGCTCAAAGTAGGTTGAGGAACAGGTGCCTGACTGTAATGTAGAGCTACTCCCTGTGCCACTGGGTCCTCGGGAATGGGTCTTTAAAAAGACAGGGCCATCCGCTCTGTACAGGATGTTCTCAATAGACTGGTCTGACCTGGTAAAAGCCTGAGCTGCACGTCAGTCACTTCAGGGGGCCCTCCCAGGGGATGCAGCGTAATTATGAGAGCAAGGGCCCTGGGGCCACATCAAATCCACTCTGAGCACTGTGAGCCACCCACTAATCACAAATCACACACCCTGGAGGTGGCTTCCCTCAGAAACTGAACCAAAAACATTTTAACTGGAAAAAGGTCAGGTTGGAAGATAACTGCGGTGCCAGGTTTTGTATGTGTGTGTGTAATCCCAAAATAGTTTTGAAAGGAAACCCAGCTGTGATTTCTAGGACAGGGTCATTTTTTGTTGACTAAGCTGTCACAGGTCAAAGTTGACCAATGAGCTGATTTGATTTGCATGGCACTAGAAAAAATAGAAGTAATTTGCAAATGTTATATAAGACCAAGACGGCTAGGTTCTTAATGGACACAAATAAGTATTGTTGTCAATATTAATCTGTGTTGATTGAACAGTGTGACGGTGTTGTCATATGTTGGATGCTATTCTGTTGCAGTCGTAATATATAATATGGTTATGTCTTAGAATGAGTATTTGTATTTATGAGGAAACCCCATTAGCTACTCCGAAGGCATCAGCTACTCTTTCTGGTGTCCAAACACACCAAAGCACTCACATTACATTTAAAACAAAACAAAAGAAAAAACAGTGAACTATGTTTGTACTGAATGAGCTAAAAAATAAAACCCTACATCATATAACATCCCTACACTACCACATAGCCACAACACACAATGTTCAATACCATCATACAACAATATCACAATGTGTGCATATGCATGTGTCTGTACCTTTCTGTGTGTCTCTTCATAATCTCTGTTGTTCTATAAGGTGTATTTTTAGCTGCTTTTGGGAACTGTGAAGAGACCTCTGGTGGCATGTCTTGTGGGGTATGCATGAATGTCTGAGCTGTATGCTCGAATTTCAAACAGACAGCTTTTCAACACCTCTTACAAAAACAAGTAATGACGAAGTCAATCTCTCTTCCACTTTGAGCCATGAGAGACTGACATGCATGTCATTAATGTTAGCTCTCCGTGTACTTTTAAGGGCCAGCCATGCTGCCCTGTTCTGAGCCAACTGCAATTTTCCCAAGTCCCTCTTTGTGGCACCTGACCACACTACTAAACAGTAGTTTATGTGCGACAAAACTAGGCCCTGTAGGACCTGCCTTGCTGATAGTGTTGTTAATCCCACCAAAGTGTCCGATTTTCAAATAGGCTTTTCAGCGAAAGCACTACAAACGATTATGTTAGGTCACCACAAAACCACAATAACCACAGCCATTTTTTCCAGCAAAAGATAGCTTTCACAAAAACCAGAATAGAGATAAAATTAATCACTAACCTTCGATTATTTTCATCAGATGACACTCATAGGACTTCATGTTACACAATACATGCATGTTTTGTTTGATTAACCTTTCAGTGATACCCATCCCGGATCCGGGAGCATCCTCATCAAAAAAGCTGACTAGCATAGCCTAGCCTAACGAGACAGGGATAATTTTCATGAAATCACAAGTCCAATACAGCAAATGAAAGATAAACATCTTGTGAATCCAGCCATAATTTCTGATTTTTAAAATGTTTTACAGCGAAAACACAAAATATGTATTTATATTAGCTAACCACAATAGCCAAAGACTCAACCGCATATTTTCACCATGTTTCTACCGCATAGGTAGCTATCACAAAACCGACCAAATAGAGATATAATTAGTCACTAACCAAGAAACAACTTCATCAGATGACAGTCTTATAACATGTTATACAATACATTTATGTTTTGTTCGAAAAATGTGCATATTTGAGGTATAAATCATAGTTTTATATTGCAGCTACCATCACAAATAGCACCGAAGCAGCCAGAATAATTACAGAGAGCAACGTGAAATACATAAATACTCATCATAAAATGAAAAATAAAATGAAAAATACATGGTGTACAGCAAATGAAAGATAAACATCTTGTGAATCCAGCCAATATTTCCAATTTTTTAAAGTGTTTTACAGCGAAAACACAATATAGAATTATATTAGCTTACCACAATAGCCAAACACACAAATGCATTTATTCACCGCAAAAGGTAGCTATCGCAAAAACCAGCAAAAGATATAAAATTAATCACTAACCTTGAACAACTTCATCAGATGACAGTCTTATAACATCAGGTTATACAATACACTTATGTTTTGTTCGGAAATTTGCATATTTAGAGCTGCAAACCGTGGTTATACATTGTGAATATGTAGCAACAGTTCCCCAGAATGTCCGGAGCTATTTTGGACACTCACCTAATCTGACCAAAGACCTCATCATAAACTTTACATAAAAATACTTGTTGTATGGCAAATGAAAGATACACTGGTTCTTAATGCAACCGCTGTGTTAGATTTTTTAAAATAACTTTACCATAACATACAGCTTGCGTTATTGTGAGACAGCACTCACCAAAACGGCAGAGAAAGGACTCAACATTTTCCACAGAAATACGAAATAACATCATAAATATTTTCTTACTTTTGTTGAGCTTCCATCAGAATGTTGTACAAGGAGTCCTTGGTCCGTAATAAATCGTTGTTTGGTTTTAGAATGTCCATTTCTTCTGTCGAATTAGCAACCTTAGCTAGCCATGTGGCGCGAACATGCCCATCTTCTCTTGGCGCAAAGAACGGAAAATTCCAAAAGTCCCAATAAACGTTGAATAAACTGATAAAACTCGGTTGACAAAAACTACTTTATGATGTTATTATCACATGTATCAAATAAAATCAGAGCCGGAGATATCCGCCGTGTATACCGAACGCTTATCAGAAGACAATGTCGAGGTACTTCGCGCGCCTTGGTAGACAAAGAAAATTCCTGACCTGCCACTCCAAAAGCTCTTGTTCGGCCTCAGATCAAGCTAGACACCCCATTTCACCTTCCACTGCCTGTTGACATCTAGTGGAAGGCGTATGAAGTGCATGCATATCGATAAATAATAGCCAGTTGAATGGGCAGGCCCTGAAACAGAGCCTCGTTTTCAGATTTTTCACTTCCTGTATGGAAGTTTGCTGCAAAATGAGTTCTGTTTCATTCACAGACATAATTCAAACAGTTTTAGAATCTTCTGAGTGTTTTCTATCCAATAGTAATAATAATATGCATATTGTATGATCTAGAAAAGAGTACGAGGCCGTTTCATTTGGGCACGATTTTTTCCAAAGTGAAAACAGCGCCCCCCTATTGACAAGAAAAATCTGTCGAAAATTCGGTATTTCTATGTTCAACAGTTTTGTTATCTGTTAGTCTTCTGTGAAGTACAGTAACCGTCAAAAGTTTGGACACCTACTCATTAAAGGCTTTTTCTTGATTTTTACTATTTTCTACATTGTAGTATAATAGTGAAGACATGATCACTGGGAAATAACACAAATTGAATCATGTAGTAATCAAAAAAGTGTTAATTAAACAAATATATATTTTATATTTGAGATTCTTCAAAGTAGCCAGCCTTTGACTTGATGACAGCTTTGCACTCACTTGGAAATTAATAGGTGTTTCCAAATGTTTGACTGGTACTGTATATAAAGTGTAATATTGGGATGCAAACTCAAAATGTTATATATTTGAACTGTATTTCTGACATGGTACAAGTGTCTTACACTTGTGGTAAACCGTGGGGTGTTGGGTTGAACGTGCAAAGGTAAACACAGAGACAGGTTCTAGGTTCTAGTCAGAAAACACGACTTTATTAGGCAACAAAATTAACATAACAAAATCACTTAGGTTTGGCTCGGTCCACCTCAGATTCGGCTCCGTGTCTGTCTCTCTGTCTTCTCTTGTGGTGTGCCACGGTGCTCCCTTTATGTGGATTGCACAGCTGGTTGTTACTCTCCCATAATTACCTCTTCTTCGGGCCAGGCCGGGGTGCCCAGCCGTATACTCCCAGCAGAGGGAGCCAACGTCACGGCACATACTTCCCCTCTATCACCAACCCCCGGGGTAGATGCGTGCTCAGAGCTAGGTTTGTATCCCTCCTGTGCTGGGCCCCCGACCTGTGGATGACAAATAAGGAGAATCGCTGTAAGGACAGGAACCAGCAGTTAGGTACAAATCGGTAATTTGTGTCCATACCACTTGCCATCCACACAAGGGGGCATGGTCAGTGATCAGGGTGAACTTCCTGCTGACAAACATGATGGGGTACTCCTTGCCTTACTGCATTTGGGACAAGACGGCCCCTACCACTGTGTCAGACTGGACCAGGAGGTGTTTTGAGAAGTCCGGGGCGACGAGTACAGGGTGCGAACGTCGCGCATCCTTCAGGGCCTGGAACGCCGCCTCTGTGTCCTCCGTCTAGGGTAGTCGTGCCTTCGTTATGTCTGTGAGGGGAGAAGCTATTGCGGCAAAGCTAGGTACAAATCGTCTGTAGTAGCCTGCTAACCCCGGGAACGACTTCACCTGCCTCTTGGTTCGGAGGACCGGCCATTCCAGAATGACTCGAATGACTCGATAGCCCATGTACTCCACCTCGGTGTAGCCCAGCTTGCACTTGAGGGGGTTCGCGGTCAGCCCCGCATCTCTTAGCGCATCCACCACCGCCTGTAACCTACAGAGAGGGGACTCCCAACTGTCACTTTGCACGATTATATCAATCAAATAAGTAGTAGTGTACTCACAGTGCTGGTGCAGGACATGGTCCATGAGTCGCTGAAAGGTCGCTGGAGCCCCGTGGAGCCCGAAAGGAAGAACTCAGTAAGGGTATAGCCCCCCCAGGGTGGAGAAGGCCATCTTCTCATGGGAGGCCGCTGCCAGCGGCACCGGCCAGGACCTCTTCGCCATTTCCAGGGTGCTGACGTATCTTGCCTTCCCCAAGCAGTCGATTACTTCCTCTGGGGTAGGCGTCAAATTTACTGACCTTGTTCAGGCCCCGGAAGTCATTGCAAAAGTGGACAGTTCCGTCAGGTTTCAGAAGCAGCACTATAGGGCTAGACCACTCACTGTCGGACTCCTCCAGTAACCCCATCTCGAGCATTGTTGTCACTTTCGGCTGGACTGCCGCCCTCCGAGCTTCTGGTATTTGGTATGGTCGTTTACCCAATCCAATCCGGCCTCACAACCGCAGATCACGTTTATGGAGTTGTGTGGGTGAGTGTTTTGCTGATATCAACGTTGTGAACAGAGTGCCCCATGGTGGCGGTGAGGTTCTGGTTTGGGCAGGCATAAGCTATGGACAATGAACAAAATTGCATTTTATCGATGGCAATTTGAATGCACAAAATACCGTGAAGAGATCCTAAGGCCCATTGCGAGGCCTATTTTTTTAAGGTATCTGTGACCAACAGATGCATATCTGTATTCCCAATCATGTGAAATCCATAACTTAGGGCCTAATTAATTCATTTAAATTGACTGATTTCCTCATATGAAATGTAACTCAGGTAAAATCAATGAAATTGTTGCATGTTGTGTTTATATTTTTGTTCAGTATATATTTTTAAACTCCATAACCATGTGTGTGAGGTGTATAATTTTGTTTTAAAGTAGATTTGTTTAAGAGTACCAAGAAACACTCTGTGTGACCCTGATTTATCCCATTGCAGTAAAAGGTTATTAAGTAAGCATTAACACATGACAGACTGTGCGCTGCCACGGAATTACCGCACACCTCAGCCATGTGAGAAGACGGGTTACCAAAGGCCAAGTCTGCAGTGCGTTTAATGTGCTTATAAAATGGATCCCAACATTTGATTGAAAATTCCATATTAAAAGTACTTTAACACTAGAACCGCCTGGCCTTTCAGCATATAAGTACCCACTAGAGGACGTTGCCTGGTGTCCTCTAGCATTAGATGTATATCAACCTTGATAAATAACTGCTTGATAAATAGTGCATAAACTTTTGTAAAGGATTAATTGCATGAATAAATATTAATGGGAAAATATAGACTCAATTATATGTTTTGTATAATTCTACAAAGTCCTAGAGAAAAACTAGGCTTAAAGTATATTTTCATTTTCCTTACAATAAAAACATTACAGTGCAAAGTAGAAACGAAAAAGATGATAATAATAATAATATAACCAGCCAAGTGCACAGGTGAAATTATTTGCTGTTTTCCTAAACAAAAGCACCAGTGCATGAACAATTATAAAGGATTTTTGCATATTCGTGGAAATATATACTCATGACAATATAAAAACAGTAATTTGTTGATTGTATCCGACACTGTATTGTGCCCTTATAGCCGCGCCTTTACACATGAATCAATCACGTCTCCTCTTAATGCCTTGGGTCCACAGTCAGCACACAGCTTCAAGGCTTTGTGTGAGCAAGCCCCACAAACAAATTGGTTGCACTGCACACAGTTTGTTTTGTGTGCACCTACCGACTTGACATTGTGTCTTCATTTTCCTGAGTGGGCGCTGTGGTGCTTGGGGAAGAGAGAGAGCAGGACCTGCTGTCTTGGTGGCCTGTAGCTTTATTATTGGTGTTCATGTGGTTCTTACAAACCTCACATCCCAGATCCAGTGGGATTTTACATCTGTACACCATGAGTGTTGCTTTACACTCTCCATCGCTGATGGGGAGTACAGCTCTGCTGGTATGTTGTTTTGTGCAGAGGGGGGCAGCTTGTTCACTGTTCTGAGCAGGCTAGTCTTCTTTGATTGTCTGCCAGGGAAATTGATATTAAGAAGTTGTCCATGGTCACATTTCTGCCTTTGCCCATGTAAGGCTCCAAGAGTCTCAAAACCACATTCTCACTGTCGCTTACCCACTGGCCTGGTTTCATCTTTCCCCTGATATGGAAAGCCATTGAGCGAGTACTTGGTTTCGACAAAGACGGCTAACCAAAACTTAACTGAAGTCAGATGCACCATTATCAGTTTCTATCGCCCATTCATCCATTGACAACAGAATAACATATTGTAATTTTACGTGTATTAAGTTACTAGTTCTTGCTTAGTAGCCAGAGCAATGCTGCCGCTCGAGTGGTCATGTGCTGAATGCATGGGCAGAACGATATTCTTGGAAAAAGTGACATTTGGAACAAGACATGCACCTCTTGAATTTTGAGAGTTATTTGACAAAGGTAAGCGTCATAGAAACTGCAGAATATGCTCTTGCAGATACTATATACAGTAGAAATCACAATGTCTTACCTGCATGTGACTCTGAAGGATTTGATAAAGTGATGCTCCTTTCCCTGCATCTGTCAATTACAAGATGTGCCCATCTCTTCATGTACAATTTGACAACTGATAGGCCTAATATTGTCACTTATTAGTTTGTAGGCCTAATATTGTCACTCATTAGTTTGTCAATGTAATCTTGTCTATAGGCGAACTCTTATTATGTTTGAAATTAGTTTGGGTATAGTTTAGGTGTAGTTTCGATGGGCCGGCTGTGCAGGCTGACTGGCATCGTTTGTTTCCCACTTATCAACTTGGATAGAGTCAAGGATATGTTTTGCATTATTCTAAAGGCCTACTGCAACATGTATCATGTTTTTGTTTCCCTTACAATATATTTGATTAGTGATAGAGTTATAGTCCCATAACAGCTTATTTTTACAAAGTAAAATATGAAACAGAATGGTATCAACCTGCAAACCTTTCGGACAAATTATTGACATGAGCACCAACGCTGATAAACAGGCATAACCCAAACTCATCATTACATTATTGTTTTTCTCAATTAAATCAACCTCTTCGCCTTCATCATTCAGTTAGGCCTAATTTAAATTTGATTGTGAAGTAACTTGCACAATTATCGCCCATTCCATCAATTTGTCATTCATTCAGTGGGCTGGCATCGTTTGCTTGGCTAGACAGAGTCAAGGATATGTTTTGCATAATTATAAAGGCCTACTGCAACATGTAGTATGTTTTTGTTTCCCTTACAATAAATTAGTTTAGGAATAGAGTTATAGTAAATAAAACAGTCCCATAACAGCTTATTTTTACAAAGTAAAACGTCAACGAGAATGGAATCAACGGTAACATGTACGCTGAGAGTCGGGAAGCAAGTACAGGGAGTGCAAATGTAATAAATAATGGAACAAAACAAGAAACAAAAACAGCGTACAGACATGAAACAGAAACAGAGTCAGTAACGTCTGAGGAAAGAACCAAGGGGAGTGACAGATATAGTTGAGGTAATCAGGAAGGTGATGGAGTCCAGGTGAGTGTACGATGGTGACAGGTGTGCGTAATAATGAGACAACTGGTGACGTCGAGTGCCGGAGAGGGGGATCGCGAGTAAACATGACATCAACCCGCAAGGCATGCGTTCAAATTATTTGCTGCTGATAAATAGGCATATCTTAACATGCTGACCGAAATGGACACCCGTGTGCGTACGCGTGCGCCTACGAGAGCACGTTGATTTTGTTCACCCAACCCAGAAGCGATCAGGACAAGGAGGTTGAAATATCAAAACAAACTCTGAACTAATTATATTAATTTGGGGACAGGTCAAAAAGCATTAAACATTTATGGCAATTTATTTCGCTGGCTTGCTATTGCTAGCTAATTGTGTCCTGGTATATAAACAATTGGGTTATTCATTTACCTGAAACACACAAGATCCTCAACTCCGACAATTAATCCACTGATAAAACGGTAAACCGCGTTTGTTTCTCATCATCTCTCTTCCATCCTTAAGGCTTCTTTTTCTTTTTTGGACTTTATATGGCGGTTGGCAACCAACTTTATAGCATTACTACAACCTGCCGTAGTATGGACCTAAGTTCATCTTTCAATCACCCACGTGGGTATATGCTCCTAAAAACCAATGAGGAGATGGGAGAGGTCTGACTTGCAGCGTGTTGAGCATCACAAATATAACCAATTTCTATTTTAGCGCCTGGCCACGCAAACACTCACTGACGTCCGTGAGCAGTGTGGGTGCAATGATTGAATAACATGCATGTGTACATTTATTTCGTTGTGGTCAGTATGTTACACAAACTCATCATTACACTATTATCTTTCTAAATTAAATCAACCTCTTCACCCTCCTTTAAATTCAGTATATTTTTATTTTTTATTTCACCTTTATTTAACCAGGTAGGCCAGTTGAGAACAAGTTCTCATTTACAACTGCGACATGGCCAAGATAAAGCAAAGCAGTGCGACAAAAACAACGCCGAGTTACACACGGGATAAACAAACGTACAGTCAATAAAACAATAGGAAAATCTGTATACAGTGTGTGCGAAAGAAGTAAGGAGGTAAGGCAATAAATAGGCCATCGTGGCGAAGTAATTACAATTTAGGAAATTAACACTGGAGTTATAGATGTGCAGATGAGGATGTGCATGTAAAAATACTGGTATGCAAAAGAGCAGATGAATGGGCAGTGAGGGTCAGTTAGCTACACACAGGGCCTGAGTTCGAGGCTGGGGCCGACAGATTAAAAAAATGAAGTACCGTGTTAATGAACAGTCCAGCAGGCATCAGCTGTCTAGCCGAGTGATCATAGGGTCCAATGAGCAGCAATAGATGACACGGGGAGCCGTTCGGTAGTCGTTCCTACACTAGGCGAGCAGGAGACACGGCGTTCAGAAAGCTAGCGGGCCGGGGGAAGCAGATGGTTCTTCACCGAGATCCACAACGCAGAGGCCGGTTGAGAGCACATCAGCCTAATTATGTCAGCAGACCATTCGTGATGGATCGGCGGGGCTCCATGTCGACAAAGGGTCCAGGCCAATTGGCAAGAGAGGTATTGTAGTTGGTGTACTTTGTTGGCTAGCCGGGAGATGGGCCTAGCTCGAGGCTAGCTCGAGGCTAACTGGTGCTTGCAAGTAGCGTTAGCCAAAATAGACACACAATAGCCACAAGGGCGTTAGCCACAATAGCCACTCGGTAGCAGCTAGCTTGCTGCGATGGCCCAGAGCTTGTGGCAGGATTCCGGGGATGTAGTGGAAAAAAGCAGTCCGATATGCTCAGGGCTGATATCGCGCTGTGCAGACTGGCAGGTATTATCCAGGCTAAGGCAGCTGGTGTCTGAGCTAAATGTAAAGACCGCTAGCAGTGGCTAACAGTGACTAAATAACTAGCAGCTAATAAGCTGGCTAGCTTCTGATGGCTATCTTCTGATGGTGGTTCCAGTTATAAGGTCCAAAAAAAAGCAGATCCATACCACATTGGGTGAGGAAGGTATATTTAACTCGAAAATTGAAAAAAAGAGTCTGAAATATATTGAAATATATAAAAACATATATATAAAAAAAGAATATTTACACGGGACAAAACAACACACGTCTTACTGCTACGCCATCTTGTGAAGTAAGATGAACAATTAACCCCCATTCATCCATTTCTCACTAATTCAATGAGGAGAATGGGTAGCAACGTCCTACAGCACATTGTCTTGATGGATTAAGTAAGGAATAGGCGTGAAAAAAACAGGTAAATAGACTCTAAATATAGTACTTTTCTGTTTGTGATTTCATAATTCTGACAAACGAGCAGTGTGGCTAACTTCTGACATTAACATATCCCTCACCACTCCTCTGACTGTTGCCAAGAACTTAATGACCACTCTGACAGAAATACAGTTCTTTGCCTGAGATGGGAGAACCTGCCAGAAGGACAACAGTTTCTACAGCACTTCACCAATCTGGGCTTTATGGTAAAGTAGCAGGACTGAAGCCACTCCCGAGAAAAAGGCACATGACAGCATGCATGGAGTTTGCAAAAAGGCACGTGACAGACTCTGAGAGCATAAGTCAAAAGATTCTGTGGTCTGATGAGACAAAAAATGTACTTCACTTGAGGAAATTTGTCAAAGACAGATCAGTCAGTGTTTTCTCCCTCTCTCTCCGTTCATCTTCATTGTTTTTCTCTCACGTGTTCAGCTGGAATTCACCATAATTGAGCATTGGAAGCAAATCATTCAAACAACGACAGAGCATTTCTCCTAAGAATGCTACAGTTCCAACTTCATTTGTCATTAAGAGGCAGACATTTCTGTTTAAACAATACGCAGTAGAGAGGCAGAAAATGCTTCATTTGATTAGGCATGTTTAGTGGTTCAGTCTGTCTGCTCAGACTCCAGCAGGGGAGGGATTTCGAGTGAACAAGCAGAATCAACGTGCATTAAATACTATTTCTAAGAAGAATTGCAGGTTAGTTTTGTATGGTAACCATGCCATGTGAGAAAGTCCACTCTTTTTGGTTATGGTCACTCTCATAATTTCCTTTTTCTGATATTGTCTCCCTCTTTTCCTGCCTACGCCATTTCCTCTTCATTTGATTAACTTGAATATATCCTAGCTTTCGCTCATTAACGTCATCAATTTCTCTTATCTATCGGTTGTTATAGTAATCCTCCCTATCTCTAGCTGTCCTCCTTCATCTTTTCTATCTTTCCTATCCCCCTTTCCCTTTCAAACCATCAGGGCCTTCAAGGTCTCCTCAGATCACGTCACTGTGCCTCGGCATCTGGTTCCAATCCCCTGCAATTAACCAGGCCGACTGGGGAATGTTGTTCTCTCCTGCGCTCCCCTCCATTTCTCTCCCTCCCAGCTCCTCTCTCTCTCTCTCAATCTCTCTCAGTCTGTCTCTGTCCCACTCTCACTCACTCTGTCCCATTGTTTCTCAGCTCTTTGGAACATATCCATTGTCTCCGTGTCTCTCTGAATCAATACAATGACCAATCTCATCCAATTACAAGTTTTTTTTTCTTCCAATGGGTGGGCTCCTCAGTCTTGTGCTCAGAATGTTAATTGTGTAGGTGTAGAGTAGAGACAAGTGCATTTATATGTCCAGTTCTTAGGTATTCATAATAGTCCATGAGCCAGACCCCCAAATTTGGGCCGTTGGGCTCACTTGGGGTGACGATGTCTCATAGTGATTTTTTTAAAGGTCTATGTCCCTATAGTTGTGTGATAGCAGTGTAGAAATGGTAGCTTTCTGTGTGTAATTACGCTTTCTTTCATCAATACATCCCAATATTTTTATAGCCATAGGGTTTTTACCCTATGACAAACAATGTCACCCCAGCTAGCGCGTAACGTTCTGAGTGCTTGGCGAGAGTGTGGTTGTCCTATGGCTATTTTGCATACAACCTTCCCACAACTTTCTGGGAAAGGTGCAGGATAGTTGCTTGGGTTTGGAACATGCTCAGCACATTTAAGGAACTTGACAAAAAAAAGTATTTTCTTTGTATTTCAGTAATGTACCCCTCATACTACTGACTGGGTCATATTTTTCATCATAGACCAAAGGTGGTTCATTAAATTCTTCCAAAATGTCATGACTTTGTCGATCAACTTGTTCTTAACTAAAGTAAATCATTGTTTAGTGTTTCTGAATCAATATGGACTTTTTAAACATTCAAGTCCTTCGGGGTCATTTTGATCCCAGCCAAAAACACCTACTTCTGCCTATAGTGATTTGATAAATAGGACCTTTGTCTGAATCTAGGTTTATCTGGGGACATAATTACAAGTTATCCATACAACCATTGTGGAGGGGTACCTGTATCAGTGATTTTTACAAGATAGATTGTCTGCCGAGATAATACACCCCATGTACGCATAAGATTGTACTTATCACGGCTCAGGATAAGACCCAGATGCAGACAGTTTGAAATAACAAACGTTTATTTACAAAACAGGGAGCAGGCAAACGACAGGTCCAGGCAGAGGTCAGTAATCCAGAGCAGAGTCTGAGAGGTACAGACCGGCAGGCAGGCTCAAGGTCAGGGCAGGCAGAGTTCAGTAATCCAGGGCGGTGTCACAAGGTACAGAACAGCAGGCAGGCTCTGGGTCAGGGCAGTCAGAAAGGTCAAAACCAGGAAAACTAGAAAACAGGGACTAGAGAGAAAACATGAGGAATGGGAAAAACACTGGTAGGCTTGACGAGACAAGAACTGGCAACAGAAAAACAGAGAACACAAATTGTATTTGTCACATGCTTCGTAAACAACAGTGAAATGCTTACTTACGGCTCCTTTTCCAACAATGCAGAGTTAAAGATAAAATGTAAATAGTGATACAAAGAATAAATACACAGTGAATAGTGAATAACAAAAACAAGTAAAAAATAAAATGTTTTTATACAGGTAGTACCTGTACCAAGTACCTGTACTCTCGCACTGAGATGCAGTGCCTTAGACCGCTGCGCCACTTGGGAGCCCAGCTGTGAGTCTTTCTGGATAAGTCTAAGAGCTTTACACACCTGGATTGTACAATATTTGCACATTATTCTTTTTAAAATTATTCAAGCTCTGTCAAGTTGGTTGTTAATCATTGCTATATTGCCATTTTAGAGTCTTGCCATAGATTTTCAAGACAATTTAAGACAAAACTGTAAGGACTCTCAGGAACAGAGAGGTCATTCACATTGAAACAATGTGGTCTTGGTAAGCAACTCCAGTGCATATTTGGCCTTGTGTTTTACGTTACTGTCCTGTTGAAAGGTGATTTTGTCTCCCAGTGTCTGTTGGATGGTAGACTGAACCAGGTTTTCCTCAAGGATTTTGCCTGTGCTTATCTCTATTCCGTATTTTTATCATAAAACAACTCCCTAGTCCCTGCCGATGACAAGCATACCCATACCATGATACAGCCGCCACCATGCTTGAAAATATTGAAAGTGGTACTCAGTGATGCATTGTACTAGATTAACGATTTATATTCAATTAAGTTAATTTCTTTGCCACATCTTTTGCAGATTTACTTTAATGTCTTATTGCAAACAGGATGCAAGTTTTGGAACATTTGTATTCTGTCCAAGCTTCCTTCTTTTCACACTATCATTAAACTCTGTAACTGTTTAAAAGTTACCATTGGCCTCATGGTGAAATCCTTGAGTGGTTTACTTCTTCTCTGGCAACTGAGTTAGGAAGGATGCCTGTATCTTTTTAGTGACTTGGTGTATTGATAGACTATGCAGTGTAATTAATAATTTCACCATGCTCAAAGGGATATTCAATGTCTGCTTTTTTTTTTTTTACCAATATTGCACCTCTTTGTGAGGCATTGGAAAACCTCCCTGGTCTTTGTGGTTGAATCTGTGCTTGAAATTCACTGATCGACTGAGAGACATTACAGAGATAGTGGTGTGTATTCATGGATGACAAGGGAAGCCAGGCTTCCCCAAAAAACGAACCAAGAAAAACGTCTAAAATAATGTATCTTTTGTCTCTCTGTGTTTAACAATTTTCCTTCAATTCGCAAGTGGCTGAATGTCTCTCACCGAAGAGAGCATCCGAGAGAGCGAAACAGCGCCCTTCTGTATCAGTATTTATAACCCATCTATCTGATGCTGTCTGGTCAAAAATAGTATTACATTGTTGCCACCTGTAGCATTGAATGCAAGGGAAGCCATTGAGTATTTGGCCTCCCATGATAAAAGAAGGTAGAAAATAATAGCATGTCAGCGTTGAGCATAACTGAGTGAGCTCCACTGTGAATGATCCTGGCATGCCAAAGAAAGGTTTTAAGGGAAGACAGTTTAGATTTGGCTTCACATCAATCACATCACATTGAGAGCAAAACGTTATGAACAGAAAAACTTGAATTGTTGCATCTCGTTGTGTTGTTGTCCACCGGTGGCTAGCTGGATAGCTCAAATTTGTCCTTTCCTAAATTAACCATGGATGGAGATAGGGATTTGGACCAACCATAAATTCATACATTGTGCCCATTCATACATTGTGCCTGAGAGAATGGAAGTTCAGTATGTAGCTAGATGTAATAGGCTAATGTTAGCTAGTTGGCTCTCATCATTGCCCATGAAAGGAAGTTAGGCTAGCGAGCAAGCATTTTAGCCAGGTAGCCTATGACAACAAAAACTAAAGAGAACTGTATGAATGAGTCATAGACCGTTTCGTCAACATGAAAGAGAGGACGATGGCATTGGCGTTTCTTTACAAGTAGGGTGAGTCAATATGTTGTTTTCTACTTGCACGAACACGCGTGCTCATTCACACACACACACATTTTTCTACGGCTAACCTTGTGGGGACACAATATTCAGTCTCATTCAAAATCCTATTTTCCCTAACCCTAAATCAAACACTAACCTTAACCCGTACCCTAACCCTACCCTTAACCCTAACCTTAACCCGAAAACCTAACATTAAGCCTAAACCTAACACAAGCTCCTAAGCCTAAAACTAACCGTAGCTCCTAACATGTCCACACACACACACAAACACAGAGCGAAATCAGAACCACAGACAGCCAAATCATATTTAGCCTACGTTGATTGGACTAAATGGTTTTTGATATAATTTAGTTGTCACTGTATTAGACTAAGCAAAGGTGATTTTATGATGTTAAAATGCTGAAGTTGAAATGGTGCTGGAATAGTAGAGACAGCTCCTGTATTCTTTGCGACTTGCGGTAACTCTCCTTAGTTCTAAATCAATAGTAGTCTGGAAATGTCGGAAACATTAACTTGCTTGACCATGCTGTAGGTCATGTAACTGTTTTCTACATGCAATATGGTTTGTGGACTTCACAGGACAGAGGTTGCTCTCCGGTTTCAACCACACCTTTATTCTGCCGCTGTGTTTTCTTATTGTCTCGCCCTTAGGCATATATATCACAATCGCAAGGCATAAGAACTAACAGGTTATAGAGCAAACAACACAATTATCAGAACATAGATTGTAATATTGCAATTTTTTATGATGTTACCGATGCAACACTACTGCTTACAGATAATTGTATGTGTGGGGTAGTCATTAAACAAGCATGTCAAACACTATTATTGCACACAGAGTGAGTCCAATCAACTTATTATGTGACTTGCAAGTTGTTACTCCTGATTTTATTTATGGTTGCCATTACAAAGGGGTTGAATGCTTATTGACTCAAGACCGTTCAGCTTTTCATTTTTTTATTAATTTGTAAAAATGGAGAAAAAAATATATATATAATTCCACTTTGACATTATAGAGTATTGTGTGTAGGCCAGTGACAAGCTATAACACAACACAATGTGGAAAAGGTCAAGGGGCGTGAATACTTTCTAAAGGCACTTTATTGGTGTGTTGGTATGTAGGTGTGTAATCTCTGTAGATTTTTTTTTTACATTAATACATTTGACATAAATACCTTATATCCCATAATATCCTCCAATATTCTATATGTGCAACTTGTTATGATATTTGGGTTGTGATTTGGGCATGCTTTTTGAAGCATCCTGCCATAGGCCCTACCACTCCCATTGTTTCAATAGCAGTTAATAATGACGCCAGAGGGGATGGCTGTCGTTTTACCGGCTCCTAACCAACTGTGCTATTCTGTTTGTTTTTTCGTATTTTTTGTCACTCATGTTGAACATAATGTTGCTCCTATCATCTCTTATGACCGAAAAGAGCTTCTCGACATCAGAACAGCGATGACTCACCTCGAACTGGATGAAGATGTTTTCTTTACTGAGTCAATTGCAAAGGATCTACTGCTTTGTCAAGAAAATGCCCAAATCCCTGTCATCAGCGTGAAGAAAAGACGGAGGAGGGTGGGGTGCCTTGTATTATTTTGCAGATGAGTAGGTAAACCACCACTACCCTCCGTATTATTGGACAACATGCAATCATTGGAAAACAAACTAGATGATCTATGATTAAGACTATCCTACCAATGGGATATTAAAAACGGTAACGTCTTATGTTTAACAGTTTTAGAAACTTTAGAGTATTTTATATCCTAATCTACCAATTATATGCATATCCTAGCTTCTGGGACTGAGTAACAGGAAGTTTACTCCGGGCACGCTTTTCATCCAGACGTGAAAATACTGCCCCCTACCCGAGACAGGTTAATGCTTTACTGGGAAGCTTATCAGAAGTAGACATGCTCGTGTTATTTATATTGGAGCTGATAGTGCAGCGTGTGCTGCACACAGTGGTCTTCCTACTAGGGCACACCACCTCAGTGCTTACAGTGTAACTTTGGTTCATAGGCTCATTATTACTGCATACAATAGATGTAGGATCAACAGAGGTATTCAGGACAAATGGGGGATATCATTTTAAACAATAGATTTTCAAAAGGAGACTCTGTTTTTGCCATAGCCCTGGCTTTCATGCGATTTAAATGTGAGCTTGTGTCGGACTCGAAGACAGTTGCTATCCATTGGAGCGCTGCGGCACCCCCATAGAGGCACCCCCATAGAGACTGCCAGATGTCCGGACAACAGGCCCTCCGATTTGACAAACTGAACTCTATCAGAGAAGTAATTGGTAAACCAGGCGAGGCAATCAATTGAGAAACCAAGGCTGTCGAGTCTGCCAATAAGAATGTGGTGATTGACAGAGTCGAAAGCCTTGGCCAGGTCAATGAATATGGCTGCGCAGTAATGTCTCTTATCGATGGCGGTTATGATGTCGTTTAGGACCTTGAGCGTGGCTGAGGTGCACCCATGACCAGCTCTGAAACCAGATTGCATAGCGGAGAAGGTAAGGTGGGATTCGAAATGTTCGGTAATCTGTTTGTTAACTTGGCTTTCGATGACCTTAGAAAGACAGGGTAGGATAGATATAGGTCTGTTGCAGTTTGGGTCTAGAGCGTCACCCCCTTTGAAGAGGGGGATAACCGAAGGAGAAATGGTGGGGGCTTTGGCGGGTTGCTGTGGAGGGTGCCGGGCAGTTGAGCGGGGTAGGGGTAGTCAGGTGGAAAGCATGGCCAGCCGTAGAGAAATGCTTATTGAAATTCTCAATTATAGTGGATTTATCGGTGGTGACAGTGTTTCCTAGCCTCAGAGCAGTGGGCAGCTGGGAGGAAGTGCTCTTATTTTCCATGGACTTTACAGTGTCCCAGAACTTTTTTGAGTTAGTGCTACAGGATGCAAATTTCTGTTTGAAAAAGCTAGCCTTAGCTTTCCTAACTGCCTGTGTATATTTGTTCCTAACTTCCCTGAAAAGTTGCATATCACGGGGGCTATTTGATGCTAATGCAGAACGCCACAGGATGATTTTGTGCTGGTCAAGGGCAGACAGGTCTGGAGTGAACCATGGACTATATCTATTCCTAGTACATTTTTTGAATGGGCCATGCTTACTTAAGATGGTGAGGAAGGCACTTTTAAAGAATAGCCAGGCATCATCTACTGACGGGATGAGGTCAATGTCATTCCAGGATACCCCGGCCAGGTCGATTAGAGAGGCCTGCTCGCAGAAGTGTTTTAGGGAGTGTTTGACAGTGATGAGGGGTGGTCGTTTGGTCACAGACCTATTACGGATGCAGGCAATGAGGCAGTTGAGATCTTGATTGAAAACAGCAGAGGGGTATTTGGAGGGCGAGTTAGTTAGGATGACATCTATGAGGGTGCCCGTGTTTATGGATTTGGAGTTGTACCTGGTAGGTTCATTGATAATTTGTGTGAGATTGAGGGCATCAAGCTTAGATTGTAGGATGGCCGTGGTGTTAAGCATGTCCGGTTTAGGTCACCTAGTAGCACAAGCTCAGAAGATACAGTAGATGGGGGGCAATCAATTCACATATGGTATCGAGGGCACAGCTGGGGGCAGAGGGAGGTCTATAGCAAGCGGCAACAGTGAGAGACTTGTTTCTGGAAAGGTGAATTTTTAGAAGTAGAAGCTCGAATTGTCTGGGTACAGACTTGGATAGCAATACAGAACTCTGCAGGCTATCTTTGCAGTAGATTGCAATACCACCTCCTTTGGCAGTTCTATCTTGGTGGAAAATGTTATAGTTAGCGATGGAGATTTCAGGGTTTTTGGTGGTTTTCCTAAGCCAGGATTCAGACACGGCTAAGACATCCGGTTTGGCAGAGTGTGCTAAAGCAGTGTGTAAAATAAACTAGGCTTCTATTGTTAACATGCGACATAGTCACCTGGAGTGAGCCCGACCAACCCCCCTGGCTCATGGACTATATGTGCGAAAGAACAATTTAAAGGTCTTGTTTGATGCTTCAAACGTTTTAAATTAAATATCTGTTCAAATGACACATCTGCTCCACGTAGTCAATGAAAAACAGATTACATTTTTTTTTTTTATATAACAAATGCCAGAGCAGATATTATTTAAATGATGTGTACACAGTGGATACATTAATTTAGTCTGGGCTGCGGGTCTGCAAAAGTTGCGTCTTGTTTTTCTTGGTAACCATACAATAACCCTTGGAAAAGTGTTTTTATTCCTCATTGAAATGGCTGCTTCCCCCTTGAAATGCTCTGCTAGCCCATATATCCCAGCCTTCCAAGTGCCCGAAAACTTGAAAACTCAGAACGCCAATTGCGGAGAGGAGAAAGACTGAGAGAGAAGCGGAAGTTCCTTATGTTCCTGGGTTTTCTCTGAACCAGAACACAAGCCGGGGCAAAGGAGGCTTCTAGAGCATGTGGTTCAGCAGGTCCAGCACAAACTTAACCGACAGTCGCCATGGGGTTTAGACTGAATACAGCACTGAGAACAGCCAGTGACAGCTTTATAAGCCTGTGGCCGACTCGCAATACAATTTACAACCAAATTACATTTGGCCCCTTATTGTCTCCATTTAACTGTATTTCATATATACACTGCCCAAGGAAGATTGTGTCGTGATTGATCATTGCAGACAACAAGATAACAAAAACTATACCATATATATTAAATGCTGTATTTACAGCTGGGGCATAAAGCAAGTATTATTTTAGAGGGGGCGTGAAGTGCGTGAGGATGGTGGGGGTCGGGAATTTAGCATTTTTCAAACACCTTTGTCCTGCAATTTAGAGCCATAATCAATGCCTAATTCGATGTAAAAATGTATGTCTATTTTTCTGCATAGGTTATATAACTATACCTCTTTACCAGTTCAATTGTCTTTTAAATTAATAATGAACACTGATTCTTTAAAACTTATTACGGCTGAAATCCCGTTAACGAGATCGATATGACAACAGCCAGTGAAAGTGCAGGGCGCAAAATTTAAACAACAGAAATCTCATAAATAAAATTCCTCAAAACATCCAAGTATTATACACCATTTTAAAGATACACTTGTTGTTAATCCCACCACAGTGTCCGATTTCAAAAGGATTTACGCCAAAAACATACCATGCGATTATGTTAGGTCAGCACCTAGTTACAGAAAAACACAGCCATTTTTCCAGCCAAAGAGGAGTCACAAAAAGCAGAAATAGAGATAAAATGAATCACTAACTTTGATGATCTTCATCAGATGACACTCATAGGACTTCATGTTACACAATACATGTATGTTTTGTTCGATAAAGTTCATATTTATATCCAAAAATCTCAGTTTACATTGTCGCTTTATGTTCAGTAATGTTTTGCTTCCAAAACATCCGGTGATTTTGCAGAGAGCTACATCAATTTACAGAAATACTCATAATAAACATTGATAAAAGATACAAGTGTCATGCATGGAATTATAGATACACTTCTCCTTAATGCAACCGCTGTGTCAGATTTCAAAAAAGCTTTCTGGAAAAAGCACACCATGCAATAATCTGAGTACAGCGCTCAGAGACCAAAACAAGCCATACAGATACCCGCCAAGTTGTGGAGTCAACAGAAGTCAGAAATAGCATAATACATTTTCACTTACCTTTGATAATCTTCATCAGAATGCACTCCCAGGAATCCCAGTTCAACAATAAATGTTTGTTTTGTTCGATAAAGTCCATCATTTATGTCCAAATACCTCCTTTTTGTTCGCATGTTTAGTTCACAAATCCAAATTCACGAGGCGCAGGCCAGACGAAAAGTCAAAAAGTTAAATTACAGTTCGTAGACACATGGCAAACGATGTATTGAATCAATCTTTAGGATGTTTTTAACATAAATCTTCAAAAATGTTTTAACCGGAGAATTCCTTTGTCTTTAGAAAGGAAAAGGAACGCAGCTACCTCTCACGGGGGCACGCCTGACTGAGCTCATGGCATTCTGCCAGACCTCTTATTCAATCAGCTCTTATTCTCTCCCCCTTCACAGTAGAAGCCTGAAACAAGGGTCTAAAGACTGTTGACATCTAGTGGAAGCATTAGGAAGTGCAATATGACCCCATAGACACTGTATATTGGATAGGCAAAGACTTGAAAACCTACAAACCTCAGAATTCCCACTTCCTGGTTGGATTTTTTCTCAGGTTTTTTCCTGCCATATGAGTTATTTTATACTCACAGACATCATTCAAACAGTTTTAGAGACTTCCGAGTGTTTTATATCCAAATGTACTAATAATATGCATATCTTAGCTTCTGGGCCTGAGTAGCAGGCAGTTTACTCTGGGCACCTTATTCATCAAAGCTACTCAGTACTACCCCCAGCCATAAGAAGTTAACCTCTACCCCGGGCCTCTACCCCGGGTCCGGGATCACCCCCCACCCCCCCACACACTGATTAGCATAGCTAGCATAGCTTCACAAGTAGATAGTAGCATCTAAATATCATTAAATCACAAGTCCAAGACACCAGATGAAAGATACAGATCTTGTGATTAAAGCCACCATTTCAGATTTTTAAAATGTTTTACAGGGAAGACAAAATATGTAAATCTATTAGCTAAACACGTTAGCAAAATACACCACTTTTCTACTCAATCATCTACTCCATCAGGTGCTATCACCAATTCGGCTAAACTAAGATATTGATAGCCACTAACCAAGAAAAAAACTCTTCAGATGACAGTCTGATAACATATTCATGGTATAGGATAGTTTTTGTTAGAAAAAAAGTGCATATTTCAGGTAGAAATCACAGTTCTACATTGCAGCTGCAATCTGAAATAGCGTTGGAAGCAGCCGGAATAATTACAGAGACCGACGTCAATTACCAAAAGAATCATCCTTAAACACTTCAGAAAATAGACAGCTCACAGCAATCGAAAGACACAGATCTTGTGAATCCAGAGAATATTCAGATTTTCTAAGTGTTTTACAGCGAAAACACAATATAGCATTATATGAGCGTACCACAATAGCCAGAATCACAACCGCATTTACCAGCTGTAAATGTTAGCGATCGTAACAACCCAACAAAAGATATATAATTTGACTAACCTTGATATACTTCATCAGATGACAGACCTGTAACATCATATTACACAATGCATATAGCTTTTGTTCGAAAATGCATATTTAGCAGCATAAATCGTGGTATACTATGTAATCACTACAAACATTGCATGTATTCTGCCGGCGCCATTTTGGATTAGCGCCTATTCTTATAAAAAACTATTCATAAACTTGACTAAAAAATATAAGTTGGACAACAATCGAAAGATAAATTAGTTCTTAATGCAATCGCTATGTAGATTTTTAAAATTAACGACTAGAACATATGAGGTCGCGTTGCAGCCAGACCAGTGCCTGCAAAAGTGGCGCGCAAACACTATGACATTTTTCCACATAAATACGTAATAACATCATAAATAGTTCCTACTTTTGGACGAGCTTCCATCAGTATCTTGGGCAATGTGTCTTTTCTTCAAAAGAATAGTTGCTTTGTTGTAAAACGTCCTCTTCACCTTTGGAACTAGCTGCTACCATTAGCTATGTCGCACACACATGTCCAAATCCTCAAACTAGATACAAAGGAAATTCAGAAAAATAGCACTATACTCGCATAAACTGATATAAATCGGTTTCAAATAACATCGTTATGATGTTTATAACACCTATATTTAATTAAATTACAGACGGATACATCTCTGGTCGATAACTGAGCGTTCCAAAATTTCATCCTGACTTCTTGCCAGGCGCCATGACGAACGAGACAAAGAAAGGTACTCTCGTTCCATCCGGCTTTATAACCTCGGACAGCTACGTAGACAGACCATTCCACTTCTCATTGGTTACTGACATCCAGGGGAAGGCGGGTGCAGTTCAATTCCAGCCATAGGATATACACAGGCTTTAAAACTGAACCCAGATCAGAGGATAATTCTCAGACCTTCGCAAGTCATGTCAGGATTTTTGCTGTAGAGGGAGTTCTGGGTCACCCACAGACATAATTCAAACGGTTTTAGAAACTAGACAGTGTTTTCTATCCAATATTAGTAAGGATATGCATATTGTACGATCAAGAATTGAGCAATAGGCCGTTTAATTTGGAGACCAAAAAATGCTAATGCGGAACAGCACCCCCTATAGTTGCAAGAAGTTAAGAACGTTTATGCCTTTGGAGTTTAGTACAACTGCCACACTGATATACAGTATATTATCATAACCCAAGAAGTAAAGCAATTTGTTGTATGTATTTTCTAAAGTCTAGTTACCATGCCAGCAGGCACGTCAACTAAGATAGTTAGACAAGCTACTCTAATTGCTTGCCTGAAATGGCTTGGTGGCTAGTTATGAGGTTGGGAGATAGGTGTCCAATCTAGCTGGCTAGCTAAAGACAATTTAATAAAATTGCTAGGTGGCTAATATTACAGAGAAATAACAAAACATTGTTGTTTTATGTATTCATCAAGAATGGATCAATAGGCTACATAGCTTGATCAAATTCATTTACAAATTCATACTCTACCATCTGAGCTACAAAGGACCAGTTGTCAGGTCAAAGGAAATTACTATAACGTCCTGATCAACAGTATCAAAATGGGGGGGAATTTTATTACAACCCAAGATCTTGGCACTGCTTGGACATAATATGTATAGCATTAGATATACATCAAAAAATGAACACAAACTGAATGTTAAACCTGTTATATACACACACATACCTTTCTCTCCTCACCACACCGGTCCAAAGGGGAAAGATCAGTCACACACAACGCTTAATGATCCCTTGACAAGTGAAGCTTGACCGTGTTTGTTTGGTTTGGAGAGCCCACAAAATGTGAGGGTCCAATTTTACTTTCAAACGTCGCCAAGGCTCCACACTCTTTCTCTCAATCCAAGTGGTCTGTAATTTAGTATGGAGATTGTATATTTGTCTAACACCAGTAGCCTTGGGCTTAGAGCATAAATTATGCGTAACCAATGTATTTTATTTCAAATGAATTAGCAAGGCACATACAGTAAGTGTTTTCTTTATTTGCCAATGGAAAAACCAAAAAAGAGTGAGGAGAGAGGGTGAAAGGAAGAGCACCGTGGCAGCTGTGACTGCTGTTCCCTCATAGCTCTCCAGTAGAAGATTATTTGTTAATGGAGGTACTCTAGGCCATGGAAATGCCCACAGCGGGCCCTTCTCCAAGCCTGCATTGAGAAAGAAGCAGGCATCGGCCCAGTCGCAGGGAACAAGACCTCGAGTGGCGGTCATTTCCCAAACCTCAATTCTTCCCTCATTATCCCGGCTAGAAAAACACATTCATCTAACATTTGGCACCGCATGCCAAGGAAGCCAGTACCGGTTCTAGATTTTACATTTCACTATGGCAGCAAAGGCTAAATCATATATATACAACTTCAAACCAGAGTCCTCCTGTTTCCCACCCACACTTTGACGTCGGTGATCTTTAAATAGAGATTTTTGTCAATTTTTCATACGTGCCACAGTGTATTATCTCTGGTGCGGCTAGTCAAATCGGCTCAGCAATTAACTTTGGGTTTAGCACGCCATGCTAATCATCTGCCTCGTTAAGGTGAATGGACTGATTTCTCTCTTGGCAAATAGCCCGCTTCATTATTAACTAATTATGCATGCAGATCGATAGTGGAAATCACATTTGCTTTAAGCACTCTTTGGGAAGTTGTGTCGTTGCCTCTAAAATACTGCATTGGCAAAGTAATCAATTGCACTGACATGTTGGATAAATGGACTTGAAAGTATACAGTGCATTATTAAGTACTGTAAACATTAGCATACAGTGCATTCGGAAAGTAGTCAGACCACTTCACTTTTTACATATTTTGTTACGTTACTGTCACGTTCGTTATAAGGATCGGACCAAGGCGCAGCGTGGTATGCGTACATTCTTATTTATTTAAAGAATGAACACTGAACAAACTAACAAAATAACAAAACGAAACGTGAAGCTATAGAAATGAGTGCTGACAGGCAACTACACATAGACAAGATCCCACCAACACCAAAGGGAAATGGCTACCTAAATATGATCCCCAATCAGAGACAACGATAAACAACTGCCTCTGATTTGGAACCATATCAGGCCACCATAGACATACAAATACCTAGACCTTCAAAACACTAGACATACAGTACATAAACCCTAGACAATAAACAAACTAGCGTACCCACCCTAGTCACGCCCTGACCTAACCAAAATATAAAGAAAACAGAGATATCTAAGGTCAGGGCGTGACAGTTACAGCCTTATTCTAAAATTGATTAAATAGTTTTTTCCCCCTCATCTATCTACACACAATACCCCATAATGACAAAGCAAAAAAACGTTTTTAGACGTTGAAAAGAATATGAAATAACACATTTACATAAGTATTCAGAACCTTTACTCAGTACTTTGTTCAAGCACCTTTGGCAGTGATTACAGCCTCGCGTCTTCTTGGGTATGATGCTACAAGCATGGCACACCTGTATTTGAGGAGTCTCTCCCCTTCTTCTCTGCAGATCCTCTGAAGCTCTGTCAGGTTGGATGGGGAGCTTTGTGCACAGCTATTTTCAGGTCTCTCCAGAGATGTTCGATCGGGTTCAAGTCCGGGATCTGGCTGGGCAACTCAAAGACATTGAGACTTGTCCTGAAGACACTCCTGCATTGTCTTGGCTGTGTACAGTCGTGGCCAAAAGTTTTTGAGATTGAAAATGTATATTTGTGGCACAAAGTCTGCTGCCTCAGTTTGTATGATGGCAATTTGCATATACTCCAGAATGTTATGAAGAGTGGTCAGATGAATTGCCGTTAATTGCAAAGTCTCTCTTTGCAATGCAAATGAACTGAATCCCCCAAAAACATTTCCACTGCATTTCAGCCCTGCCACAAAAGGACCAGCTGACATCATGTCAGTGATTCTCCCGTTAACACAGGTGTGAGTGTTGACGAGGACAAGGCTGGAGATCACTCTATCATGCTGATTGAGTTCAAATAACAGACTGGAAGCTTCAAAAGGAGGGTGGTGCTTGGAATCATTGCTCTTCCTCTGTCAATCATGGTTACGTGCAAGGAAACACATGCCGTCATCATTGCTTTGCACAAAAAGGGCTTCACAGGCAAGGATATTGCTGCCGTAAGATTGCACCTAAATCAACCATTTATCGGATCATCAAGACCTTCAAGGAGAGTGGTTCAATTGTTGTGAAGAAGGCTTCAGGGCGCCCAAGAAAGTCCAGCAAGGGCCAGGACCGTCTCCTAAAGTTGATTCAGCTGCGGGATCGAGGCACCACCAGTACAGAGCTTGCTCAGGAATATCATCAGGCAGGAGTGAGCGCATCTGCACGCACAGTGAGGCGAAGACTTTTGGAGGATGGCCTGGTGTCAAGAAGGGCAGCAAAGAAGCCACTTCTCTTCAGGAAAAACATCAGGGACAGACTGATATTCTGCAAAAGGTACAGGAATTGGACTCCTCAGGACTGGGGTAAAGTCATTTTCTCTGATGTATCCTTTTTCCGATTGTTTGGGGCATCCGGAAAAAAGCTTGTCCGGAGAAGACAAGGTAAGCGCTACCATCAGTCCTGTGTCATGCCAACAGTAAAGCATCATGAGACCATTCATGTGTGGGGTTGCTTCTCAGCCAAGGGAGTGGGCTAACTCACAATTTTGCCTAAGAACACAGCCATGAAAAAAGAATGGTACCAACACAACCTCCGAGAGCAACTTCTCCCAACCATCCAGGAACAGTTTGGTGATGAACAATGCCTTTTCCAGCCTGATGGAGCACCTTGGCACAAGGCAAAAGTGATAACTAAGTGACTCGGGAAACAAAACATTGATATTTTGGGTCCATGGCCAGGAAATTCCCCAGACCTTAATCCCACTGAGAACTTGTGATCAATCCTCAAGAGGCGGGTGGACAAACAATAACCAACAAATTCTGACAAACTCCAAGCATTGATTATGCAAGAATGGGCGGCCATCAGTTAGGATGTGGCCCAGAAGTTAATTGACAGCATGCCAGGGTGGATTGCAGAGATGTCTTGAAAAAGAAGGGTCAACACTGCAAAAATTGACTATTTGCATCAACTTCATGTAATTGTCAATTAACTTCTTGACGCTAGGAGCCAGAATGTTTTTTATTTAATTTTTTAAAATAATGTTCCCAAGGTAAACAGACTATTTTTCAGGCCCGGATCGTAGAATATGCATAGAATTCACAGATTAGGATAGAAAACACTCCAAAATTTCCAAAACTGTCAAACCATTGTCTGTGACTATATCAAAACTGATTCGGCAGGTGAAAACCTGAGGAAATCCAACCCGGAAGTGCTTTTTTATTTTATTTATCCCTGTTCTATTGCATGCCCCTCTTCCATTTAAAGGCGTCTCAACCAGATTCCTTTTCCAATGGCTTCCTCAGGCTGTGACCAGGCTTTAAACATAGTTTCAGGCTTTTATTTTGAAAAATGAGCGAGATATTCAAAACGAGTCAGGTGTCCTTTGATTAGTTTCTGCGCGCGAGAGGGGTAGCTCAACATTATCATTCTCTAGGTTACCGTCCGGTGGAATAGGTTACCGTCCGGTGGAAATATTATCGATTATGTATGTTAAAAACAACCTTGATTATAAAAGGATTGATTATAAAAAACGTTTGACATGTTTCTACGAATGTTACGGATACTTTTGGGAATTTTCGTCTTCCTTTCAGGAACGGAACGAGGCTGTAGTTTTCTGAACATAACGCGCAAACCAAATGGCGTTTTTTTGTTATAAAACTAATATTTATCGAACAAAAATAACATTTATTGTGTAACTGGGAGTCTCATGAGTACAAACATCTGAAGATTATCAAAGGTAAGCGATTAATTTTATTGCTTTTCTGACTTTCGTGACCAAGCTAATTTAAGGCTAACTGTTCTAGCATTGATTGATACACTCACAAACGCTTAGATTGCTTTCGCTGTAAAGCATATTTTCAAAATCTGACTTGATAGGTGGATTAACAACAAGCTAAGCTGTGTTTTGGTATATTTCACTTGTGATTGCATGATTATAAATATTTGTTGTATTATATTTGAATCTGATACTTTTGGGAATTTTCTTCTGCCTTCAGGACCGGAACGAGCATGTGTTTTTCTGACCATAACGCGCAACCCAAATGGCGTTTTTTTGTTATAAAACTAATATTTATCGGACAAAAATAAAATGTATTGTGTAACTGGGAGTCTTGTCAGTGCAAACATCCGAAGATTATCAAAGGTAAGCGATCAATTTTATTGCTTTTCTGACTTTCGTGACCAAGCTAATTTAAGGCTAGCTGTTCTAGCATTGATTGATACACTCACAAACGCTTGGATTGCTTTCCTTGTAAAGCATATTTTCAAAATCTGACACAATAGGTGGATTAACAACAAGCTGTGTTTTGGTATATTTCACTTGTGATTCCATGATTATAAATATTTTTTGGATTATTTTTGAATTTGGCGCTCTGCAATTCAGTGGTTGTTTAGGAAAATTATCCCGGTAACGGGATCCGTAGCGTCAATAAGTTAAAGCCTTTGACACTTATGAAATGCTTATAATTATACTTCAGTATTCCATAGTAACATCTGACAAAAAAATCTAAAGACACTGAAGCAGCAAACTTTGTGGAAATTAATATTTGTGTCATTCTCAAACCTTTTGGCCACGACTGTACTTGGGGTCATTGTCCTGTTGGAAGGTGAACCTTCGCCCCTGTCTGAGGTCCTGAGCACTCTGGAGCAGGTTTTCATCAAGGATCTCTCTGTATTTACTCAGTTTATCTTTCCCTCGATCCTGACTAGTCTCCCAGTCACTACTGCTGAAAAACATCCCCACAGCATTATGCTGCCACAACCATTCTTCGTCGTCGGGAAGGTGCCAGGTTTCCTCCAGACGTGAAGCGTGGCATTCAGCCCAAAGAGTTCATTCTTGGTTTCATCAGACCAGAAAATCTAGTTAAGTGCCTTTTGGGATGTCCGTGATGAAGAGAGCTTTAACTCGTCTTCATCACGCATAATATTCCTCAAACTTAATTATCAAGAATAAAGGTCATTTATAACTAGGGATTACGGGATGATAAAAAAAACGGTTAAATTGTCTCAAGTGGTCTGAGAAAACTGTTATTTAAAACTTAACATTGTAATTGCAGGAAAAAGTTATCACTGGCAGAAAATAATTCAAAGTAAAATCAAGTTCTGCTTTAAGATGAACCATCAATAATGTAAGCACTTAGGGCCAAGCTGGCATTGGTCAGCCTTGACCCCTAACTCACATTGCCCAGCAACTTACCCAAGTCCTCTGTGACACATACATGCACACACATCTTTACACACACACAAACACACACATTCTAATCATTTAGCAGACGCTCTTATCCAGAACGACTTACTCGAGCAATTAGGGTTAAGGTCCTTGGTCAAGGGCACATCAACAGACTTGTTCTCCCAGTCAGCTCGGGTATTTTAACCAGAGACCTTACCGCTAGGTGACCTGCCACCGTACATCCACAAGCACACACACACACACATAAAAGACACTCGTGCACACAGACATAGACAGACATCCATACACGAGCTAAAAACTACAATGTGTAGTAAGACTTTAGATACAGGACTGTGTATAGAACAGATACAATGACATTCAGTTTTATTTCACTTGTGGTTGTGGTTATACTGAGACCATATTCCCTCAAATTTTACTGTTGTTCTTAGGTCAATTTAGGAGGGAAATTAAGTCATTTTAAACCCCCAGAAGAATCCAACATGGACAAAATATTTCCTTCTCATTATTGAGAAAACACAGTTGGGAGACGACGCCCCGAGGAGCTGAATCATTTTAAGAGGAGGTGGATTAGACACTGCTATGTTTTCTGTTACACAGTATCTTTTTTGGGGTGGAAATATATAAATTGCTAGTTAGCTCTGTACAACCTCTGTTTAACTATAAGGCCATGTGGTTGCTGCTAGAATAATGTTACCCTGTATTTCTGTGACCACAGGAAATTACTTTACAGAGCCTGTACATGTCACTTATCCCCTCTAAGGAAAGTAGACTGGCATCAAGGCTTCTACCATCAGCCATCTTGGCCTGTTATTGATTCGAAGGAGTGAAAATGATTGGAGAAAGGTCACCAAAAACAATCATTATCCCCACTTCAGTGGTATGTCCTGAGATTTAGAATGGGGTGGCCAAGGTGGGGCAAATACCCAATTTAGGGAGGCCCATAACATTTTGAACCTTGATTTGAAGGTTGATCTCTATTTCGGGGGGTCTCTATTTTTTTAATGGGACCTCCGATAATAGTTTTATGCGCTTTATAGTAAAGATGTAATTTATCTGTAAAACTGTGTTACCTTTTAATGTGTCATGAACACAAACAGTCATGATTTTTTCATCTGATTGTCAAACAAACACTTTAAAAAGTAGGTTAACCTGCGCACATTCGTCTACTATAAGTCCAGCATCATAACAATGTACTGTGCACCCGCCATTTGAATGGAAAGGGACATCTTTTACAAACACCATTAGTGTAATGAAATTAAGCCTACAAAGTGTGTTAATAGATGCCCCAAAATGTGTACCATAAAAAAAGAAACAAACTTAATAACCACTCTCACATTCATAAATGGGGCAGTAATTCATGAGATCAAAAATAGTTGAAAATATCACCCTCAGACTTAGTGGGGAATTGATATGGTATTTCTGAAATCCAACATGGCGGTGGCTGGGGTGCAACACCCAGAGTTCTCCATTTTGGGGTTGTCTTTCCTCCTCTTTCCCACCCAGGGCAAGAAATGAGGACAGATCGCCTAACTTTCTGTGGCAACTTCCTTTTATTTCACACCCTGAGGCCTGTCGCCGTATAGCAAATGCACATATGACTTCTCCTAGCCAGGGCTCAAGAGCTCTGTTCTGTTGGTTTCCCAACAATGGTATAGCATTTTTTCTATTTTATTTCTGTTGGGGGAAACCTGGGAGTTATTTTATTGTAATCATTCCTTTTTTCTGTTTACTGGTGTGTATTTCCACTCAACTCCTATGAAGTCACCCCTCACCTTGCTTTATAAGTTTGTCAAATATATGCACATGGCATACACTTCGTCCAAAAGCTCCATCCTAGACTTCATTGATCATTTCGCAGGCAGTGATTATTAATACGTTTCATTTATGATGGATTAGAACCACAGTGCCTGTGTTCTCGGGAATCAGAAATAAAAACCCTGAATAGTTTATTTTATTTGAATTGATGGTGTTGTTGATAGCATGTCAGCTATTGCAGCAGATCATTTTACCGTATTGACGATAAACAGAGCAGGAAGCCAACACTGAGGGGGTTAGCAATGTCTGTCATTCCCAGGATAATTCAAATGAGTCTGGTACAGTTCACTCTGATTTGAACTGAATTATTTGTTTTCCTCTAATAGGAGTCAGCTGCAAAGAAGTTCCAGTTATTTTGATCTACAACATGCTTAATGAATACCACCATGAACAATCAATTATCATCGTTTTGTTGCCCAAACTGCGTTCAGCCATTTACATTCAAAATGCATTTTCACAGCATGAACAAAGTCAACACCCAGCCATGCAGTAAATAAATCCAAAACAGTTTACGGCCGTGTTTCTGAACTTGAGTAAATGAAGGCAAAAATATTTACACCACGGTGTGAAAAAAGTTCTTCTTGACATTGACCTCTTGTTCTGTAAGCACTATCCCCCATTTTTACTACTCATAGCTTGGGAGTCGTGATCCTTAGACAGCGCATAGAGCTCTTTTGCTCTTCAAATAGACTTTACAAGTTGTAAAAGAGAAGGAAACAATCCGATGTACCCTGTTGACACTGGCAGCAGCTGGTTCTAATTTACATTTGAAAGACTGAGGTGAGTTTTGTTTGCATTGCTATCCACACATTTCAGTGACACAAGCAAACAATTGTTTGGTAGGAAAATATTTAAAAACTCCCAGTCTTTCAGAGGGAAAAATCTGCTCTGGCTGTTTAGAAACTGGCCTTGAGAAATGGCTAGTGAGATACCTGCAGACAAATCCGGGTTTTATGATAAGGCCTAGTCTATGAAACTGTCTGAGCTTGACGTTCTCCAGTCAGGTCAACTGCAGTCTTACAGCTTTGTTCATATTTGTGTCATTCTGAAGTTCACTCACCCCATGGTTATTATCTATGAGGGAAAGCCATTCTACTGTAGGCCAGCTCCTAACAGGGTTAGTTGTACCAAGAGCCCATAGAAAGTCATATATCTCTATATATGGCTCAGGTTGTACAGTACTGTCAACTATACTGTGACAAGTGAGGTCAGAAGCACCACTGTGATTGGAAAAAGCAGATAATCATGTGTAAAATAGAGTGACAAACATTTAACTTGACCTTCCCATGATGCCAATATTGCAGGCCTTAATGGTTATACTGGATATCCCTCCGCTTACAGCAGTTTTTCCACCTAGTTACTAAATCGTACCGTACCCAAGCTAGTACTGGTGGGTCCATTTGTCTATTACATTTGGGTGAGGTGAGGTTCATGCGGGCCAAAACCGCACCAGTCTGGTACCCGAAAATATCTGGTACTGGCTTGCTTGTAATGCATACTGAGGGGGTGGAGTTTTGCACTGTCATCCATTGTCTAAAACAGACTGAAATAATCTAAGCTAAAACAATACATCTGTGGATAATATTGACATACAGTACCATTCAAAAGTTTGGTGTCAGAAATACTGTTAGACTTGGGGATTATGTTCATGGACAGTGCTATTCGCAAACACTATCGTCAGATGCTTGTGTTACGCCAAACGCAAAAGCCCAGGAAAATGAACAGGTACAGTAGGCTACAGTACTGTACAGCAGGCCTAATAATGCAATGCATAATGCTTAAATAAAGTACCGTTAGACGGAAAGACAGAGGTAGAGTATAATAGAGATTGTAGAGAGTTTTACAGAGATGTAGACTAGTGAAGGAAACAAAGGAAAGTAAGTTATTTGGAAAGTAAGCATTTCGATTTTGGATTTGTTTGGACTGATTAAGATTTAACAAAATGGAAACTAACGCAATTTTTATTTCTCTCCCTTCGAAATGTTTCCGAGGTTATTGCCTTGGAAGAGCAGTTAGTGGAATTCTGCAGTTAAATAAAGTATAAAGGTACCCGATTCGGAGCGCCCACATGAAATAAGGCCTGGCAAATTTTGTTTGTTTTTACCCTACATTATGAATATTTGTTACTGTTTTAATACCATGTCTGATTTATTGTGAGTGGTATATTTCATTTGGTTTTAGTGGGTTTTGTGTGTGTGTGTGTGTGTGTGTGTGTGTGTGTGTGTGTGTGTGTGTGTGTGTGTGTGTGGTGTGTGTGTGTGTGTGTGTGTGTGTGTGTGTGTTGTGTGTGTGTGTGTGTGTGTGTCTTGTGGTTTTTGTGGTGTGTAAATTATGCCAGGTCAAAAATGACCCTAAGACAATCTTTGTACCCTGGTGGTGTACAGCTTTCATGAAAATATGAACAAACGCAATGTTCACTTTTTCTAATGTTGGGTTCACTCTAGGAAAATTCATCAAATTTCAAGTCGAAAAAATTTCATTTAGGGCGTTTTCTCTGCTGTTAAACATAGTGGCGGGTCATTTTGACCCTTAAGACAACACAAGGGTTAATATACTGTAAATGTATATTCTGCCAGTGTTGATGTGTGTTAAGTTCAGGGTTTTAAATTTGAGTGATAGAACCAATGTCATTCTAAATTTGGGTTGGATATTTGGGTTTTGATTATAATTTGGAAACTAAATGATTTTAAAACTGAGTAATTGATTTGAGTAAGTTGTTAGTATGTTAATAACTATATGAGTAAAACAATTAATATATTATGGATTGATTGTTTTGATTATTGTTATGCTGATTGTGAAATGTGTAAAGAAGTTGATACCAAAGATGTTGACCCTATTCTCAGCATGCCCTGGTGAATGGAGAGGGTGAACTCTAATCCTGAGAATGAAACTGATCCTAATCTATTTGACTATATACATTACCAAATTACATTTTGATGATAATCATAATACTCAGGAGCTATAGCGTGCTAATGTACTAATGCAACATTGAGTCCATAGGCAATGTCCTTATAAATAGTGGGATCATGATGCATGTCCTGGGTCACGTTCATTAGGCTCTAAACGGAATACATTTAACTTAAACCGGGAGTCACTAACTGGATTTGTCCAACAAGATATGCTTATTTTAGTTTCTACAGATGGTCCTATGGGGATTGAAATAGTTATTTCCACCATGCTGACCAATGGGGGTGTGATCAGTATCAACATGACGATTTGTTTCATACTGATGAAAAATGTACTCTGACTTAGATTTCTGAGAAGGTCTTAACAATATTTTGTAGTGTCTTTTAAACATTATAATTTTCTTTTAAATTGAGAGACAAATGACAAGATTATGTCATAATACTGATTATGCATCGAATAGCTTTGATGAGTACTCTCTCGTCTGTGTCTATGGGACTGAGTTGGGCCTCTGGAGCTCGAGCTGACAATTTCCTCCCTAACCCGGACAACGCTGGGCCAATTGTGCGTCGCCCCATGGACCTCCCGGTCACGGCCGGCTGCGACAGAGCCTGGGCTCGAACCCAGAATCTGGTCGCATAACTCGCAGTGCGATGCAGTGCCTTAGACCACTGCGCCAACCGGGAGGCCGTGAGCTGACAATTGACAATGACTTGGTGATAAAACCTACAGCCGCCATTCCATAGACAATATGTGGTGTGTGTGACCAGAGATCGAGATAGCCTGGAAAAGTTTGAACAATCCCTCATTGTCTCATCTTCATCCTGGCATCTGGGAAACTAAGCCAGGTTGGGGGTAAAACAACATTCTGTGAAGATAACCAGGAGATGAACCCAAGGTGGCTTATGATGCCCCTGATTAGCATGGGAGGGGTGGAGCCAGCCCTGACGAAGCATGTTTAGGTCTCCTATATCTTTTTTTTTCATTAAACGTTAAGCTCTCGGCAACACACTCAAGAGTGTGGGGTCGACAGTTTCATTACTGCAATAATTAACTTATTGTGGCTGCAGGGGCAGTATTGAGTAGCTTGGATGAAAAGGTGTCCATTGTAAACGGCCAGCTCCTTAGTCTCAGTTGCTAATATATGCATATTATTATTAGTATTGGATAGAATACACTCTAAAGTTCCAAAACTGTCAAAATATTGTCTGTGAGAATACCAGAACTGATATTGCAGGCAAAACCCTGAGGAAAATCCAAACAGGAAGTGGCTTCTATTTTGAAAACTCCATGTTCCATAGCCTCCCTTTGCTGGATTTAAAGGGATATGAACCAGATTCATTTTCCTATCGCTTCCTCAAGGTGTCAACAGTCTTCAGACATAGTTTCAGGCTTWTATTTTGAAAAATGAGCCAGAACGATAACATCTCGTCAAGTGGTCACATGAGTTTTGCTCGCGCAACAGAGTTTGGACAGCCATTGTTTTTCCCTCTCCTACTGTGAAAGACATTTGTGGTTGATATATTATCGATTATATATTTTAAAAACAACCTGAGGGTTGATTGTAAAAAACGTTTGACATGTTTCTGTGGACATTATGGAAACTATTTGGAATTTGTCTGCGTTGTCGTGACCGCTCTTTCCTGTGGATTTCTGATCATAACGCGCCAAACAAACGGAGGTATTTTGGATATAAAAATAATCTTTATGGAACAAAAGGAACATTTGTTGTCTAACTGGGAGTCTCGTGAGTGAAAACATCCGAAGATCATCAAAGGTAAACAATTAATTTGATTGCTTTTCTGATTTTCGTGACAGAGCTACTTGATGCTAAGTGTACTTAATGTTTTGTCAAGCGATCAATAAACTTACACAAACGCTTGGATTGCTTTCGCTGTAAAGCATAATTTCAAATTCTGACATGACAGGTGGATTAACAAAAGGCTAAACTGTGTTTTCCTATATTGCACTTGTGATTTCATGAATATAACTATAAATATAAATTGCTAACACAAGTAACAATTTCAGTGTACCATTTACACCTTCTGTATCCTGTACATGTTACAAATTAACTTAGATTGTATTTGATATAGCATGTGTTTACCACATGGCCTCACATGTGAATCCTTAAAGAGATGGATGGGCTAAGGCTTATTAAGAGGGTATGAACGATGCTGAATGGATGTAGACAAAGAAGACCTCTCCAGTAGGTGTACCAAAACAGTCAAGGGACATTTTCTCAAAAGTGGGGTAACAAGTTTATCAACGTTCAAAGCAGAATTACTTTTCCATTGTTATTCAACTGCTGGGTATGATATACAATTTTATAGCTCTGAGTCTCTACTGCCCAGCGCCGTCTGAGCTGCCTGCCTGCCCAGCGCCGTCTGAGCTGCCTGCCTGCCCAGCGCCGTATTTATTTAGTATGGTCAGGGCGTGAGTTGGGGTGGGTTGTCTATGTGTGTTTTCTATGTTGGGATTTTGTGTTCGGCCTGGTATGATTCTCAATCAGAGGTAGCTGTCAATCGTTGTCCCTGATTGAGAATCATACTTCGGCAGCTGGGGTTTCACGTTTGGTTTGTGGGTGTTTGTTTCCTGTGTCAGTGTTTGTGCCACACGGGACTGTTACGGTTAGTTCATTTGTTATTTTGTATCTTGTATTGTTTTCGTGTTTATTAAATATCATGGAAACTTACCACTCTGCACATTGGTCCTCCGATCCTTCTCGCCTCTCCTCGTCCGATGAGGAGGACGAAATAGACTGCCGTTACATACTGAATATAACGCGCCAATGTAAACTCCGATTTTTGGATATAAATATGAACTTTACCGAACAAAACATACATGTATTGTGTAACATGAAGTTCTATGAGTGTCATCTGATGAAGATCATCAAATGTTAGTGATTAATTTTATCTCTATTTCTGCTTTTTGTGACTCCTCTCTTTGGCTGGAAAAATAGCTGTGTTTTTCTGTGACTTGGCTCTGACCTAACCTTTGGTGTGCGTTCGTCGTTAAGCCTTTTTGAAATCGGACACTGTGGCTGGATTTACAACAAGTGTATCTTTAAAATGGTGTAAAATACTTGTCTGTTTGAGGAATTTCAATTATGTAATTTCTGTTGCTTTGAATTTGGCGCCCTGCAGTTTAGCATCCCACATACCCTAGTGAGGTTAAAATGTTGCTTCTTAAGACCGAATTGAGGCGGTCAGTCACATATGATGTCTTATGTGACTGTCAAATGTACTAGCCTTCGTTTTATCAAATCGTCCTATTTCACCCATCTATCGGTCTTTGTCTTATCCTTCCTAACTATCTCTCCATCTCTCATCCAGCATGAAAGATTGAAGAGCACACCATCCCTCTCTTTTTACAGTATACTTCCAATCACTTCCAGGTGGTGGCCTCTCAACCTGCCAACCTGTCCATTTTGGAACAACCTCAGCTTTACATTTCACCCCTTCTTTAGTCAATCGTCAATCCTTCTTGAGTTAATCGTCACTCCTCTGACTCAAGATGTGTCGAGACTTCAGGCTGAGCGTCTGTTAAAATGTGCACAATACTCTCCTTGCAACATGTTATCCCATTCAAGGAGAAGGAGGAGGAGAAGAAGAAGGTATACTCAGAAGGCAGTGACCCGGCGGAGGTCAGGAGGGGCCGTGGGGAGTTGACTAATGAAAAGCCCAATCAGCACACGGAGGACGATTAGGAGGAGCTCCGGGCTCTGATGGAGAGGTGGGAGGGAAAGAGAGAGGGATGAGCAGAGGGATGGAACCTCCCAGAGGACCTCCCCATTACCACAGTCTGATTCAGAGACAGAAGATGTGATTTAAAAGTGTAGGGACCTCGTAAACCAGCAGGGCTATTCAAGTACCAGCCCTCGAGGGCCGAACTACATCTGGGTCGTGATCATTTGGGAGCAAACGGAAGAAAAAGGGCTGAATAAGGGAGGGACTACCTGGACTTTCTTTCTGTTTCGTGCCATTATGAACACGACCTGGTGTAATTTTCTACCTGGTTGTTTACTGATCAATTAATATAATTGATTGGCCATAGAGTCCACTCAACTGGTTTCCCAGGCCTCTGATTAACAGGAAATAATAATATTTGGCCTACCAGTACCTAAGTGTACTGTAGCATGACCAGATAGAGTTATACAAGAGAGAAGTGTGGTAACTCTTTCTTTCACTGTCCACTAATAACCAATACAGCCACAGGTAGCAGTTGTGTGTAAATTTCATTTATGACCAAAATAGACACTAGCTAGATTTCCATCCAATTGGCGACAGATTTCATGTGAATATTCAAAATCTGCTTAAAGGAAATATGAGCATTTTCTCACCCGTGGTGTTTCCACAAAACAGACTTGTTGAGGATAGAATACATTTTTATTTAACCTTTATTTAACTAGGCAAGTCAGTTAAGAACAAATTCTTATTTACAATGACAGCCTACCCCAGCCAAACCCGGACGATGACGGGCCAATTGTGCGCCGCCATATGGGACTCCCAATCACAGCCGGTTGTGATATAAACTGGAATTGAACCAGAGTCTGTAGTGATGCCTCTAGCACCGAGATGCAGTGCCTTAGACTGCTGCGCCACTCAGGAGCCCCCAAATAAAAATCTAAAGTTCAATGTGTTTGTTGTGGAAACAAACGTAATACTCAAAGTACAAGTCTGTCAGAAGCTCTGAAGGGATGCTCTCCATTCAGCACTCTGTATACTCATGCACAAACTAGGGGTCTCTACTCTCAGGGTGCAATAGGCTGACCTTGCACACATAGTTTCTAGGTCTTGGACAAAAACAACAATGTTAACCCTTCTTTCTGTCGTTCTATCAGTCCCCTCCCTGAGAGCAAAGTCACCTTTATCCATCCACCTGACAGGTATGACATATCAAGAAGCTGATTAAACAGCTTCATCATTACACAGATGCAACTTGTGCTGGGGACAATAAAAGGTCACTCTAAAATGTGCAGTTTTGTCACACAACAGATTTGTCATGTTTTGAGGGAGTGTACAATTGGCATGCTGACTGGAGGAATGTCCATCAGAGCTGTTGCCAGATAATTGTATTTGTATTTCTCTACCATAAGCCGCCTCCAACGTTGTTTTAGAGAATTTGGCAGTACATCCAACCTGCCTCACAACCGCAGACCACATGTAACCACGCCAGCCCAGGACCTCCACATCTGTATTTTTCACCTGCAGGATCGTCTTAGACCAGCCACCCGGACATCTGACGAATCTGTGGATTTGCTCAACCAAACTATTTCTGCACAAACTGTCAGAAACTTTCTCAGGGAAGCTCAGCTCCGTGCTCGTCATCCTCACCACGGTCTTGACCTGACTGCAGTTCGGCGTCGTAACCGACTTCAGTGGGTAAATGCTCACTTTTGATGGCCACTGGCACGCTGGAGAAGTGTGCTCTTCACAGATGAATCCTGGTTTCAACAGTACTGGGCAGATGGCAGATAGCTTGTATGTCATCGTGTGGGCGAGCGGTTTGCTGATGCCAATGTTGTGAACAGAGTGCCCCATGGTGGCGGTGGGGTTATGGTATGGGCAGGGATAAGCTACGAAAAACAAACGCAATTGCATTTTATCGATGGCAATTTGAATGCACGTTGAAGAGATTCTGAGGCCCATTGTCGTGCCATTCATCTGCCGCCATCATCTCATGTTTCAGCATGATAATGCACGGCCCCATGTCGCAAGGAATTCTGCGGCACCCCCCGCAAGCTGTGCTGCAGTATGCCGCAACTTTTAAAGGAAGAACCACTGTAACTATGACCAACCGATGCATGTCTGTATTCCCAGTCATGTGAAATAAATAGATTAGGGCTTAATTCATTTATTTCAATTGACTGATTTCCTTATACAGTATGAACCGTAAAATGTTGCATGTTGGGTTTATATTTTTCTTCAGTATACTGTCTTTTCTTCTCCCAAAATCGCTCCGGCCGCAACTTTTTTCGCATTACTCAGAGTAATGATTAATCTATAACTGAAAGTATAAGCACAATTTGCACAGCTCAAACGGAGCATCGGAGTGCTGTACTGTCTGAAAGTAGTTTAATCTGTCATTGGGCACAAATGGCTTTGGGCACTCAATGTCACAGTTTGATGCCCTGAGGGACTTCCTAAAAGCCCGGGTTGGGCAACACTTTAATTGGATAGTTTGTAGAGCATCTACAGATGAACTATCTATGTCAACTGCATGTCTGTTGACTTTCAACAAAAAAGGGTCTATAGTCCATCTATAGATGTGCAACAAACAATCAGGAGACTATAAGCAGCATCTCAAATCAAATTGTATTGGTCACATACACGTGTTTAGCAGATGTTATTGCGGGTGTAGCAAATTGCTTGTACTTCTAGTTCCGACAGTGCAGCAATATCTAACAGGTATTTTATTTTTTATTTCACCTTTATTTAACTAGGTAGGCCAGTTGAGAACAAGTTCTCATTTACAACTGCGACCTGGCCAAGATAAAGCAAAGCAGAGCAACACAGTACAGGTAAATATCTAACAAATTCACAACATATACCCAATGCAGACAAATCTAAGTAAAGGAATGGAATTATGAATATATAAATATGTGGATGAGCAATCTCAGAGTAGCATAGACTAAGAAACAGTAGAATAGTATAAAATGCAGTATATACATATGAGATGAGTAATTCAAGATATGTAACATTATTAAAGTGGCATTATTAAAGTGAACAGTGTTCCATTTATGAAAGTGGCTGTTGCGTCAAAAAACAGAACACTCAAAACATGAGCACAATGGCAGCTCTTCCTTTAAAGAACTCCAGGCCTCAAGAGGGCAGATAACCCAAAAACACAGGTGGAACTAAAAAATTGAGCCAGGATTTCTGGAGGGACTACTTTTACATGCGCACCTGGCAGATAAGCATGGGTATAAAATGTTTGGTCCTCAACATACACACAGCTCATTGTTCAACCCTAAAGACGCAACTGGTATGTAATGATTGGAATTATTTATTATGTTGCATCCAGTGCTTAGCACAATTTACATGTTTAACTCTGGTAGTGGTGACTTTTGTTGTGGATATTTTCTGACTGCAGAAGTAATTGCTAGAAGTGCTAGATTAAATTGTTTAAACTGTTACTTTATTCAAAGCCATGCTTTGTTGCTGTGTCATGCATTGTTTAGTGTGAATTAATGCATGTTTATTCTCTGTTTAAGGTTATCAACCTACTCCTATTTCTACTCCTATTGCTACTCCTATTCCCTATTCCTTATTCCTCTGTCATTCAACTACTCTATTCAACAAATCAACTGTTTCAACATATTCAACAAATGGCATCAAAACCATAATAAAACACTGGAAAGGAATTGAGTTGTCCCTTTGCATCCTTCACGGGTTGAGCAAGCCGTTTTCAAGTTTGGGCAGAGCTGAAATAATTAGAACACCTGGACAACTTGACAGTTGATAACCACTTGCGTCTTCATGGTTTGCACCATGGGCCTCTTGAGCTAGGAGAGTGGATATCCATGCCTCATATGGTACAATTGGTACGGCAGTTTCGTCCTCATCAAAGATCTGGAACCTTCCTCCACAAACTAAGAGCCCAGTCTCTTCATCTCTGTAAACAGCGAGTCTGTTGAGAGTGGTGTCTTGAAAGGTTATACCTTCTTGAGCTGCAAGGAACAAGTCTCTTAGTGCATCTTCACACTCCCCGACAGTGAGTACAGCTTGCTTGGCTCTGGACCTCCAGTTTGTTGAAAGAGCATCCTCCCACTTTGGTTTATCTGAGGCTGAATTCTTGGTCAACATTTCTTTCCATCTCGTTGCGGCTCTCCAAACCCAGGCAATGACTCCGATCAGCCTGGTCAGACTGCTRAATTTCCTRCAGTCAATCAGTTTGGTTACCGCAGAGCCGGCTGGTGATCTTCGGATCCGAGTCTTGGGTTCATCTGGGTTATTTCGCTGTGCATCACTCTGGTTTCTCTTGACCTGCGCTCTGGTCAATGCTGCCGAGAAAGCTTTCCTTCGAAGTTTGTTTATGCCTTCCTTGGCATACGCGGCGATTTCTTTGGCTGACTTATGTGGCCACTCTTTYACAGGTTGCCTCAGGAATGCTGGTCCATCCTGCCACATGGAATCTTCCTGGAGGTCTTCTGGGGCTGCCCCTCTTGTTATGATGTCAGCACTGTTCAGGMCTCCTGGGATCCACCACCAGTCTTCTMCGGATGTGGATTTCTGGATCTCTCCAACTCTATTCGCAAAGAAAGTTTGATATCCATAGCTGTCTCTCTGGATTGCTCCCAACACAGTTTGACTGTCCAGTAGATGGAGCCATCGTTCAATTTCTATTCGACTGTGCTTTTCAACGTACTTTCGAAGTCGTGCTGCATAGACAGCACCGCAGATTTCAGCTTTTACTGGTTCTCCTTTTTGGTCCAATGGTGTGTGCTTTGCTTTGGATTCAACCAGTCTGACTGATGCCTTGCTGGGTCTCCCATCTTAAGTACACTACGGCTCCATAGCTCTTGTCACTTCCATCAGAGAATGTTATTCCCCAAGGTTTTCCAATCCAGTTGACTGGTGTGAGGCTTCTGTGAAAGGTGATTTGGCCAAGACGTGTGTATTCCTCAAAGAATTGGATGGCTTCTTCCCTCAAATTTTCAGACAAAGGTTTGTCCCAAGTGTCTCGGGTCAGAGTTTTGCCTCCAGCTTCCTGAAACGCCTTTCTGACAAGAATGGCGCCCTTTTGTTTGGCAGGTGTGACGAGGCCYATTGGGTCATACAGGCTAGCTACCTGGCTCAGCAGTTCTCTTCTCGTCAGTGGGTTTGGAGTTTTCCCTCTCACCTCTTCATCGAGGAGATTTTGGCCGACTCATTTTCCCTTTCCTCTTTGAGAAATTGATTGAAGTCATGAGGTACAGTTTATCCTCCTCAACAAGGTATCCAACTCCAAGGGCTTTATTGTCTCCTTCCCTCATTTGGTTTGGGAGAATGAGTGCTGTGCTTGACTGCGCTCCTTGTTCTCCTGGTACGATCTCCTGCCTCCCACTTTGATCTGACCGGACCCAGGGCTTGAGGACGAAGCCGCCTGCCTTCAGGATCTCTTCAACACTTTTGGTGTTCTGGTT